>NW_006792411.1:628553-634928 GCF_000442215.2 Lipotes vexillifer
CTCACCAAAGAGGATATACAGATGGCAAGTAAGCATAAAAAGCAGATAAAAAGATGTTCAACATCATATGTTGTTAGGGAATTGCAAATCAAGATGACAGTGAAATAACACTACACACCTATGAGAATGGCAAAATCTAAAATACTGACAACACCAAATGCTGGTGAGAATGTAAAGTAACAGGAACCCTAATTCACTGCTGGTAAGAATGCAAAATGGTACAGCCACTGTGGAACACAGTTTGGCAGTTTCTTATAAAACTAAACATACTGTTACCATATGATCCAGCAGTCGTGCTCCTTGATATTTACCCAAATGAACTGAAAACACATGCTCACAGGTAAACCTGCATACAGATGTTTATAGAAACTGTATTCACAATTGCCAAAACTTGGAGGTATCCAAGATGTCCTTCAGTAGGTGAATGGATTAGTAAACTGTGATACATCCAGGCAATGGAATGTTATTCAGCACTAAAAAGAAATGGGCTATCAAGCCATGAAAGGATGTGGAGGAACCTTAAATGTATATTACTAGGTGAAAGCAATTAATCTGAAAAGGCTACACACTGTATCATCCCCACTATATGGCATACTGGAAAAGGCAAAACTATGAAGACAATAAAGGGCTTCCCTGGTGGCGCAGTGGTTGAGAGTCCGCCTGCCGATGTAGGGGACACGGGTTCGTGCCCTCGGGGAAGATCCCACATGCCGCGGAGTGGCTGGGCCCGTGAGCCATGGCCGCTGAGCCTGCGCATCCGGAGCCTGTGCTCCACAACGGGAGAGGCCACAACAGTGAGAGGCCTGTGTACCACAAAAACAAAAAAACTTAGTGATTTCCAGGGGTTAGGGAGATGAGAGGGATGAATAGGTGGAGCACAGAGAACTTTTAGGGCAGTGAAACAATTTTGTGTGATACTACAGTGGTGGATACATGTCATTATACATCTGTCCAAACCCATAGAATGTATAACACCAAAAGTGAACCTAATGTAAATTATGGACTTTGGGTGGTAATGACATGTCAATGTAGTTCATTATTTTAACAAATGCACCGCCCTGGAGCAGGATGTTGAGAGTGGGGAAGCCTGTGCCTGTGTGAGGACAGGGGCATGAGAACTCTGTATTTTCTACTCAGTTTTGCTGTGAACCTAAAATTGCTAAAAATAAAGTTTAAAATAAAATAAAAAAGAAAGTTTATTGATTTAAGAAAATCATCCCATGAAAAGAACAACTATCAAGAGCAGCATATACTTTTGGGATATTGTATAAAATGTCTATTTATATTATATATACATTTATTATTTCTAAAACTTTGCTTTCTACCTTATTTTGTTTTGGATATCTTTCATTGCTATTCACATCCCCCTTTGTCTTATTGTACCATAATTTATTTAGTTAATCCTCTTTGATAGTCATTCATATTATTTAAAGTTTCTTACTATAGATGCCATAACAAAATTTCTCTCTTTACATGTTTGCCCAAGTTTTCCTTCAAGGTAAATTCTAGATGTGAACTTGCTCAATCGTCTTCCAAAAATGTTGGTTCAATTTACATTCCCACTAACACTATATGACAGGGCCCGTTTTTTCATACTCTCAGTACTAATATTAACCTTTCTAATCTTTATCAAAAGAAGAGGCAAAAAATTTTCATCTTCTTGTTAAAAGATAGAATTTTATGATTACTGGTGAGGTGAAGAATTTTTTTCATATATTCAATTTGTAGTTCTCTGTACTGCCTTTAACTGCCGTTTCACATTGTATATTCTCTCAGTATCATTCCTTGATCTCTTCTAAATATCTGCGGAGAGCAGATCTTCTAGATATCTTCTAGATATCTTCTAAATGTCTCTTCTAAATATTCCTTGATCTCTTCTAAATATCTGCGGAGAGTTCAGCACCGCAATTAAGGCATAGTAAGTGAGTGAGTGAATAAATGAATGAATGACTGAATGAAAAAGCAAGACCACTTCAGATCTCAGAATGGTAAGCGGTATGGAGAAATTCCCCATTTGGTTTCATGATTCAAAAATGAATCTCTTTCTGCATCTGGCCAGAGAAGGGGCTGGCAGAGGGAAGTGCATTATTGCGAGCAGAGCCGGAGGCTCCTCACGTGAGCGACGGCCTGGCGTTGGGACCAAGAACACCCTCCCGCCTAATGTGAGAATGTGGAACTCAGCCTTCTCGCAAGCAAGCACAGTCCCACTTCAGTCATCCAAGTGCCCATTGGGGTAAATAACACAACATTTATGCACTTTGTAAGGGAGATGTGTTTTGGAGGAATTTATCTGCAAAAATGGTAGAGCTGGACACTGGTGAGATTTACTGAGAAAAGATAAAGAACAATAACCTGGGTATAGTTCCCTGTGCTATACAGTAGGTCCTTGTTGGTTATCTATTTTATATATATTAGTGTGTGTGTATATATATATATATATATATACATTTTTTATTTTATTTTATTTTTTTGCGGTACGCGGGCCTCTCACTGTTGTGGCCTCTCCCGTTGCAGAGCACAGGCTCCAGACGCGCAGGCTCAGCAGCCATGGCTCACGGGCCCAGCCGCTCCGCGGCACGCGGGATCCTCCCGAAACAGGGCACGAACCCGCGTCTCCTGCATCGGCAGGCGGACTCTCAACCACTGTGCCACCAGGGAAGCCCTAGTGTGTATATCTTTTTTTTTTTTTTTTTTTCCTTGCGTTATGCGGGCCTCTCACTGCCGTGGCCTCTCCCATTTGCGGAGCACAGGCTCCGGACGCGCAGGCTCAGCGGCCATGGCCCACGGGCCCAGCCGCTCCGCGGCACGCGGGATCCTCCCGAAACAGGGCACGAACCCGCGTCTCCTGCATCGGCAGGCGGACTCTCAACCACTGTGCCACCAGGGAAGCCCTAGTGTGTATATCTTTTTTTTTTTTTTTTTTTCCTTGCGTTATGCGGGCCTCTCACTGCCGTGGCCTCTCCCATTTGCGGAGCACAGGCTCCGGACGCGCAGGCTCAGCGGCCATGGCCCACGGGCCCAGCCGCTCCGCGGCACGCGGGATCCTCCCGAAACAGGGCACGAACCCGCGTCTCCTGCATCGGCAGGCGGACTCTCAACCACTGTGCCACCAGGGAAGCCCTAGTGTGTATATCTTTTTTTTTTTTTTTTTTTCCTTGCGTTATGCGGGCCTCTCACTGCCGTGGCCTCTCCCATTTGCGGAGCACAGGCTCCGGACGCGCAGGCTCAGCGGCCATGGCCCACGGGCCCAGCCGCTCCGCGGCACGCGGGATCCTCCCGAAACAGGGCACGAACCCGCGTCTCCTGCATCGGCAGGCGGACTCCCAAGCACTGCGCCACCAGGGAAGCCCGAGTGTGTATATTTTAATCCCAAACTCCTAACATAGGAAACTATACTCAATATCTTATAACAACCTATAATGGAAGAGAATGTAAAAAAAGAATATATATATATATATATGTATATATATACACACACATACGTACATATATATGTATATGTAACTGTATCACTTTGCTGTACACCTGAAACTAACATAACATTGTAAATCAACTATATTTCAATAAAAATTGAAAAAGATAACACAGGTAAATCCACCATTTGACATCTCTCTCCAACAATTACTGCTGAGTGTGCTCTGGAGAATGGTCCACACCCACTAATGTTCTAGCCAATCAGAACGTTCAGAGTCCAGGCTAATTCAGCCAACCAGAGCTCAGCGTTCTCTGAGGCAGAGTCTGGGGGGCCCAGCTAGTAATAGATTTCTGCCAGTGACAGAACTTTAGGGGCTCAACTGGAGAAGTGGTTGATGGGTGGGAGGGGGGAACTTTTCAAGAATTACAAGTCAGTTGAAAAAGTGAAGTCCACACAATTACTAACATAATAATTAACATTTACTGAGCACTTACACCTCAGTCACATTCAAAATGCACTCAGAGAGGTTAAGTAGCCTGCCTGAGGTCACAAAGTGGTACGGAGTCCATGTCCCTGGCTGCTCCACCACTCTGTGAAATAATAATTGTCATCACTAATATTTAATGATTACTTCCGGTGTGCCAGGTACTGTGCATTTAGACGTGAACGGCACACAAGAACTCTGTGAGGTGTATGCTCTTACCACTTCATTTTACGTATGACTGATCAAATAATAATAAAAAATCTGAAACCTATCCTAAATATGTCTCTTATTGGGAGAGACTTTGACAAAGGTGGAAAATGTGAATCTTGATTCTTCATGCAAAACCCAAACCAAACCAAAAGACAGAGACTCAAACCCAAAGTCTAGTCCATGTAATTATTTAACAAAGTTTCATTGACTGAATAAATAAGTGAGACCCAGTCACAGGAGACCCAATAGGGAGCCACCAAGAGTGACGGATGACTGTGCACAGTAGAAACGTTGAACTGTTGGCTGAGTGCCTGAAGGAAAGGACCAGGAAAGGACTGTGCCTAATTATAATCCAAGGCAGAAGATGTGAGACATGGATTGTGGGACAGTGGGACTTGGCCCTTTGTTCTGTCCCAACCTCCCACATGGTCTTCAGAGCATTCAGGGTCAGTTCTGGTACCCTCCGGGTGGCCCCCAAACACAGGAGGGCTCACATTTACATACAAGGGCGCCAGCACTACCAGGCGGACACACAGACCTAGAGTCACAAGCAGGTGGCATCCCACACAGAGTTGGCTGTGCTTATTATCATGGATATACACATATGTGGACAGCTGCATGTACACACACACACACACACACACACACACACACACACACACACGTTTCTTTGAGGATCTTGTGGAATTCCTAAACAGGGAATTTGTTCCCTACCTGCCTCTTGTTGTTTTTGATGGTTTGATGGCCCAAACCCACACACATTTATTGGGTACCTACATTGTGCCCAGCATTGTGCTGAGCCAGGGGACCTATCCTTGGGGGCCAGGAGGGAGAGGTCCCAACTTAGGAATCAGGAGGACTCAGGTTAAGGGGGGGAAAAGGTGTCGAGAAACCCATGGTGGTGCTGGTGGGCCTGCTTGGGAGAGCTTGTCAGAAAAGCTACGGGGAGCTGGCTCCAGTTCAGACATCTTCCAGGAACACAGAAAACAACCACATTTTACTAATTATAGCAAAGGAAAACACGCTGGGATTACAGCTAAATTACATTAAGACATAACTGGCTGGCTCGGCCAGGGCTCTATCTCTCTGGCTCAGGTTTCAGCCAGGCTGGGCGGTGACATGGGTAGGCAGACGGGCAGGCCAGCGAGGCCTTGGCCGGGGAGGGCCCCGCAGCCACGTCCTCTGTGGGGTTGTGACCCTGACATGACTTTTTGGGAGTCCCAGGGCCAGTCCCTATTTGTATGACCAACACCTTCTCCTCCCCAAAGGGGGCTTCCCTGGGCTGGAACAAAGTGCTTAGAGGGTCACTGAGTCATCCAGGCCCCGGTCTCCTTCCCTCTCAGATCGGAGGGTCAGAGAACTTCAGGGCTCCAAGGAAGCTTGGGGCCAAAGCTTTAGTCATTTAGAAGGTAACTCGAGTGGGTTGTTTTTCTAAACCTTCTCTCCTGTTGCAGCCACCGACTCTGTCTTTTCCTTCCAGGCCCCGTGGTCTGCACCTGCCAAGAAGGGCTTGGCACCTGTTTGGGGACTGGGACTTTGGACCCTCTACCCCTATTCTCCGTGTAATTATTCCTAGAGGGCCAATGTCTGACTCATGTCTCACTGGTAGGAAGGAGGGTAAGAAGGAAGGACAGAAGGAAGGAGGGAGGGAGGAAGAAAGGGAGGGAAGAGGCAGACAGTAACCAGCGTAGGACAGACGACTTACTGGGCATTTGCCAAGCACCAGGCATTGTGCATAAAGTATCTCCCTGCACCTTTACAAGAGCCTCGAGGACAGGAACCCAGTCTGATGCTTCCATGGGTTCTAAAGCTGCACACACCGCAGGTACTCAATAAACATTTCAATAATTTCTTGAATGACCAAGTGAGGCCAGGCAGCTAGGTCATATCGTTATTTTTAGGTGGGGATACTGGAGCTCAGCTGGGACAGTGACAACTATGATAACACAGGGATGGGGTTCAAATCCAGCTGTTTGGCTCCAAAGCCCACTCACTCACTCCCACACCCAGGCTGCTCACCTTTGGGTGCTAATGAAAGTGGTCACTCCAGTGATCACACGGCCCCCAGTTATGATGGCAACTTGGTCTCCAGCCTCAATCTTGTTGAGCTTGGGGCTGAACCGAGGGTATGCTTTTATTCTGCCAGACGCTGTGCTTTATTTATTTATTTATTTGGCCGTACCATGCAGCATGTGGGATCTTAGCTCCCTGACAAGGGATCAAACCCACACCCCTGCAGTGGAACACGGAGTCTTTTTTTTTTTTT
>NW_006792411.1:636105-664136 GCF_000442215.2 Lipotes vexillifer
ACGCGGGCCTCTCACTGTTGTGGCCTCTCCCGTTGCGGAGCACAGGCTCCGGACACGCAGGCTCAGCGGCCATGGCTCACGGGCCCAGCCGCTCCGCGGCGGCATGTGGGATCTTCCCGGACCGGGGCACGAACCTGTGTCCCCTGCATCAGCAGGCAGACTCTCAACCACTGCGCCACCAGGGAAGCCCCGAACACGGAGTCTTAACCACAGGACTACCAGGGAAATCCCCAGACACTGTGCTTTAAAATGCATCATCTCATTTAATCCTCACACCACAATTTGAGGATGGGGTGGCCCTCAAAATTCTCATTTTTTAGATGAGGACCTTGGGGCTCAGAGAAGTAAAGTGACTTGTCCGAGCTCACACAGCTGCTACCTGGGGGTGAGGGGCTTCCCATCCTGGTCTGTGTGCTGCATCAAGCACCACACTGTCAGGGTAGAGTCCCCGTGGGGCCTGCTCTCCAGCTACCTCCTCAGGACCTGTCTGATGGCCAAGCACAGGGGGTGGAGTGGGAGGCCCTCTCCCCTCTGAGGACAGACCCTGTAGCTGTTCCCCAGGCCTTCTGACTATGAGGACAGTGTTTGGCCAGGGCCCCTGGGCTCAGCTCAGGGAAAACACACCAGCCTGTGCCCGGTGGCTGTGGAGCTGGGCCCATCCCAGATCCTGGGGCAGCAGGAGGTGTGGTCTTGGGCATGGGGAGCAGCTGGGCTGTGGTCTGGTGGCCACTGTGTTCTGGCCAGTTATGCTGGTGTTTACAATCCACATTTTTAATAATCTGATGTTATGCTTGGCCCTAGATTCCTTCTGCAGGGCCTAAGGCTTGTCTCCAAGATGGTCTTCTAGTTCCTTCCAACTCCTGCCCTGAAAGGAGCTGGGAAGAGAGAGAGACATAGGGAGATGGAGACTGAGAGACAGATATAGGAGCAGAGAGAGGGAACTCCACCTGACATTTATGGAGCTCCTACTGTGTGCCAAGTGGATTTCTTTCCATTAGTTTTATTTGATTCCCACAGAAACCCAGTACGGTGTGTTTTCTGTACTCATTCTATGGATAAAACTGAGGCCTAAAGTCTGAAGCTGCTTGCCCAAGGTCACACAGCCAGGGCGGGTAAGCCTGGGTTTGACCTCGGGTGGGTGCTGCTCCAGAGCTTGGGTCTTTTCCACGATGCTTGTTGAGCTAGAGATGCACCTGGGAATGTTGCTTCTTTAGGGGGACTCATGCACCTGAGCCCTACACCTTATCCAGGGGTCAAGCAAGCTTTCATTCTAGGTTTGGGGGAGAACAGAGATGAATGGCTATTCTGGGGTCAGGGAAGTCCAAACCTTGGGCTCTCCCTTTCCTCTCTTCTCCCATTCAGTCCTTAGCACGGTCTGCCACCACCCCAGCCTGTGGTGGTGGCCTAACTCAGCCTTGCAGTTCAAGGCAGAACTTTCAGCCTTTCTGCCTACCAGCCCCTCAGGCTCTACTGAGTTAGGAACGGCAAAGCCAGGCCTTTCTGTTTAGGAAAAGGTCCAGTGTGGAGCCAGGCCTGGCTGAAGCTATGAAAGGACTATGATCTCCAGGCCCCCATCTCTGCCCCTTTCTTGCCTTGCTTCTCTCTGGTGTAGTGGGATGGACAGTGAAATCAGATTTCAACACCACGCTTACCAGCTGCGCGAGTCATAACTCTAATAATTACGTGATATTGTGTTAATAATTCACAAAAAGTCATAACTCTAATAATTGCACGGTATTAATTATGTTCCAGAGACTAGGCTGAGTACTTTCTACCATTCTCTGTTTGAGAATCCTCAAAAAGCCCTTTGAAGTCGCTAAGATTATTGTTCCCATCATACAGATTTAGAATTTGCCTGTAGTTACACAGCCAGCAAGTGGCAGAGGCACCATTCTTTTTTTTTTTTTAAATATGTTCATTTTCAATTACTTTTTCCTAACTTTATTTATTAACATCTTTATTGGAGTATAATTGCTTTACAATGGTGTGTTAGTTTATTGGAGTATAATTGCTTTACAATGGTGTGTTAGTTTCTGCTTTATAACAAAGTAAATCAGTTATACATATACATATGTCCCCATGTCTCCTCCCTCTTGCATCTCCCTCCCACCCTCCCTATCCCACCCCTCTGCTGTGTGGCGTGTAGATCTTAGTTCCCTGACCAGGGACCAAATCCATGCCCCCTACAGTGGAAGCATGGAGTCTTAACCACTGGACCACCAGGGAAGTCCTCAGAGGCTCCACTCCTAACTGCCCTGTCATAGTGCTTTCTTTGACTATGGCTCTGTACCTCAGTTTCTTCATCTGTAAAATGGTTCTGCCGGTTCCAACCTCAAAGAACTGGTATGATGATGCAATGAGAAAATGAAGGTAAAGTGCTTAGGACATAGGAGGTGCCTGAAAGATAATTGCCTCAGTTTGTCAGTCATTCAACAAGTGTTTAGTGGTTTCCTACCTGGGCCAGGCACTAGGCTAGGTGCTGGGGAGAGAGCAGGAACATGCAGACGAAGTCTTGCCCTCATAGAGCTCACAGGTCAGTGGTGAAGATAAGCAGTAAGCAAATCCCGACACCTAATTGATGAGATGATTTCAAGTGTGCCCTGTGCTGCCAGAGAGAAGTACAGGGTCAGGTAAAGACTGGAAATGGTAAGGATGGCACCCAGGGGAAAGTAAGGTCAGGAAGTCTCTATGCCCTAGGACACTGTGAGGGGTCCTCAGGGCTGAGGAAAGAGGATATCTGAGGGGCAAAGGGGTTCTCCCCCATCTTCTCTTCAGCAGCAGGGCAAGCGGACTCAGGTAAAAATGTGCTGGTTCTACAGGTAAGTGTCACCTGCTGGGCAGCTGGGGGGACTTGCGTCTGAGGTCTGTGGAGGCCAAAGCACAGCGTGGCCTGCCTCTTATGTCCTGGCTGTGTGGAGCTGGCCTAGCCCTGCCTGTTGTTGAGCTGACTGGAGCTGGGCCGCTGGTTCAGATCCATCTCTGCTGCTTATTTCCTCTGAGTGACCTCGCTTCTTGGAGCCTCAGTTTATCTGATCTGTGAAATGGGGATCTTAATGGCCACCTCTCTGTTTTGAGGATTTAATGCAAGAATGAATGAGTTATCATTATGCTTTACTAAAAATCTCGGAGAGCGTATCAGTTGCCAGCTTGCACTATGCTAAACATTTGACCAGCATTGGTTCATTTAATTCATATCACAAACCCCTGAAAGAGGTGCCTTCTTTATCCCTATGTTACAGATGGAGAAACTAAGGCTGAGGAAAAGTTAAGGAACGTGGTCAAGATCACAGGACTGTGACAGAGTTTACAAAGGGAGAGGAAAACACATCAGGACACGTGCAAATGAATGGAAACCACAACTACAATTTACGGGGTCCCCACTAGGTGCCAGGCGATTTGTGCATGGACCTAGATCTGCTTGCTTCAAAGGTGGCTTCTCTACTTCGACTCCAGGGTCTTTGTGGGGAGGTGGTGGCAATTTGGGGACTCTAGTTCCACTCGCAATCATGCAGGCCTTAGGTATAGAAAGAGGTTCAAAGGTCTTTTCAAATATGATTACGCATACTGTTAGGCTTGCCAGATTTAGGAAATAAAAATGTTTTTAGAAACACGACAAATTTTTTTGAGCGTAAATATGTTCCAAATATTCTAGTTCCTTCTAACTCTTAAGCATGATATACCTATATAAAAATATTGTTTGCTCTTTATCTGAAATTCGAATTTTACTGGGCATCCTATGTTCAATCTGGCCACCCTACATACTGCCCCCAAATCACCCTGACAGGATTAAGAGAAAACAAGTTTCACCACACAACTTATTACACTGCCTTGCCTGTAGTGTTATACCGACTGATATATGTATATATATATTTTTGCGGTAGGCGGGCCTCTCACTGTTGTGGCCTCTCCCGTTGCGGAGCACAGGCTCCGGACGCGCAGGCTCAGCGGCCACGGCTCACGGGCTCCAGTCGCTCCGTGGCATGTGGGATCTTCCCGGACCGGGGCACCAACCTGTGTCCCCTGCATCGGCAGGCGGACTCTCAACCACTGCGCCACCAGGGAAGCCCTCCGACTGATATTTTTAAAAAGTCTTAAAATTATCTTGCGACTATCTTGCATTTTGTGGGTTTAAAAATCTTTTGTGGGTTTGTTCAATGCTAATATTTAAAACAGGCTACAGATAAACAGTATGGTCCTACTGTATAGCATAGGGAACTATATTCAATATCCTGTGATAAACTATAACAGAAAAGAATATGAAAAAGAATATTATATATATATATGTATAACTGAATCACTTTGCTGTACAGAAACTAACCCGACATTGTAAATCAGCTATACTTCAATAAAATAAATTTTAAAAATAAAATAAAATAAAACAGGCTGCAGTGTTTTGTAACCTTAAGTTGATATTTGGGTGGGCAAACTACGGCCCGTGGGCCCAATCCAGTCCAAAATAAAATAAATTTTATTTATACAAATAAAGTTTTATTGGCACACGGCCCCACGCATTTGTTTACAGACTGTCTATTGTCACACCACAACGGCAGAGTGGCATTGTTGGACAAGAGCCCATATGGCCCACAAACCCAAGATATTTACTGCCTGCCCTTTACAGAAAGTTTGCTGATCCCTTTGCTGTCATTATTCCTATTGATCAGGGCTTGCATTCTAAGCAGTAGCAACATACAGGTGGGCTTTGCATGTGAAGGTGGTGGAAGGGTGACTGGAGTTTGGAGATGTCATTTCTAAGCCTCTCACCATCTTACCTGACCCTCGGTGGGTGTCCAGTGGGGGGTGAGCCCTCCCCCACTTTTTTTCCTCAAATTTCTTTCACCTTCGTCTCTTGGAAAGGGAGCTCCCCAGTCACCTCCCCTCCACTCTCATGGAGGTCTGCTTTGTAAATTCAAAGCAGGTTTCTGCTGCATTTTGAGCCCTGTCTGCTTTTCACAAATTTCACCTGGCTAAAAATAGTCATGTGCATAATCTCTTGATTCATGTCTTCAGCTGAGGGGGGGAGGTCTGTGCCCTGATCCTGGGCAGCCCTCCTTCTCTGTGCTTGACAACCCCATCTGCCTGTCAGTTGGGGTGCAGAATTTGTCGAGTTCCCATCTCCGGGACTCAGTGTTCAGCTGGGTTTAATCGCAGCCCTCTTTGGAGCGGGCCAGTGTGCAGATTAGAAACAGGAGAACGGCTGGGTCAGGCAGCAGCATGTGAGAATTCACCCATCGTCTGCTGCTTCATACCTGCCTCCCTTCCCCAGACCTGCAGAAACAATGTCACCTCTCCTATTTGAACACCTAAGAGGAGTCCTTCCTTTTTTTCTCTATCAGTCCGTCCACATAGCCATCCATCTGTCCATCCATCCATCTAAACCTCCAACCTCAGAGCCAGTTTCCCAGGGAAACTGACCTAAGACAAACTCTCTCTTAATATGCAAATAAACTCTTGCCAAGAACTGTAAAGGGTCTGAGACGTTACCTACTTGTAAGCTGACCTGCACGGCTTCACAGATGCTGGCAGAAGACATAAGACTCCTGGGTCAGAGACAAAAGACATTATTACCTATAGCACAGCAGACAGCATGAATGTCACTGACGTGGCGGGATGTGGAGGGCCAGGGGGATGCTGCACGTGCAGTGGGTTTGTGTCACAGCTGAGAGCCCCAGGTTGAGGGAATTGGATCCTTACAATGGGCAGAAACCTTGCCTGACTTTTGCCCTGGAGGAAGGCGTTTTCTTTGTCATACTGGATAGTAGACAGACTTACTTGCTCACTGCTCTGGAGGGAGACATCATCTATCTTCCAGGGTTGAAAAGGTAATCAGAGAGAGCCTCGGCTCCCGAGATATGAAGAAAAGTGAGAGACCCATAGAGAGTTGTCTCCCATCAGCTGCCAGTTTGTTAACCTTAACTAACTATCTGAGCTTTCTTACTGATTGCTTTTGTACATAAAATGAACAGCATTCACAACTGTCATGAGTTATTGCAGGCTTTTATGCTTGTAATGACACATCACCCTTTAACTGACTGGTAAGACATAAAACCTCCAAGGCAATTTTCACTCGGAGTTACATTTGGAATCATTGCCTATGTTCAGAAACAAATGTTTAGATATTAACATTGGTGTGTCTTTTGTGTATTACTCATGTTGTTACGATGATTGGACATGATGGGAAACCTACACTATTACACGACCATTTATCACACACAGTTTAGGGATGCCAAAAACGACAGCAAAGTTGGCATTTGGCTATTGGCTTTCCAAAGCAGAGACCAAGGCTGAAGCCGAATAGTATATTTGGGCTGAATTCTGAGGCCGAAGTTGAATGTTGAGGCATCTCAAATTATTAACACAGAGTGCTATTATAATACCACTCCATTCATTCAGAATAAACTGGCATGTGGAATCAGGGATGGGACAGAGGGCTGTAGGAGTAGATGAGTGGGGGTCACAACACAAAATCTCCAGTGCCCATGGGTATGCTTCCTGGCAGAGATAAAATCTAAGGTTGGGCTCTGCAGGGTGAGTGGGAGCTAAGCTAGGTGGGGCTGGGGAAAGAGGATTTCAGCAAAGGACCAGCATATGCTGAGGCTCAGAGTGGGAGAGAAAGTGAGTGCCCGGAATGTTCTGGAAACCAAAAGAAGCTCAAAGTCGCTGGAGCATAGAGAGCAAGTGGTGTGCGGGAGTGTGTGTGTGTACTGGGGGGTAAAAAGGGGGTCAGGGCTCAAGATCAGACTTGCAAGATCTTAGGCTCCACCCTGAGCAAGGTGAGGGCCTTGGCAGGGCTTCAGGTAGGGCTGGTAGTCGAGGTTGTGCTTTAGAAGTATCCCCCTGGACAGGAAGTGTGGAGAATGGATCAGAGGGGACTGGCTGGAAGCAGGACGACCAGGCTGATGGCTTCCAGAGGAAGGAGCAGAGCAAGCCTCCCGCCCCGTGCCTGGGAGGAGCTGAGTGGACGTAAAGAGAGAGCTCCCCCGAGCCCCCCGAGCCCTCTTCTCTCAACTGAGGAATGAGCAACACAGGTCTTTTCTCACTCTCACCTCCTCTGATAGGAGATGTAATGATTCCAGATCCCCATTTCCCTGCCTGCCCGTCAGCCCTGCCTCAGGTTCTTTCTAGATCTTTCCATCACTGGTATTTCTGGGTTAGGCTACCTGAACTTGTGGGCCAGAGTTGGAATAAGAGTGACGTTAAATGAAAAGATCCCCAGGTGATTCTATGCACAGCTAGGATGAAGATGCATTGAGCTAGTCAATATCCTGGAAGACTTTTTACTAATTTCCTGATTGTGAAATCCAACCTAGTGTACTTGTCATATTGTGACTAAGTCAATATCCAAATATGTTTTACCTCAGAAAGACTCAGAAAATAAACTTTGGTTTTGCAGAAAAAAAGAAGAGTGATGCCAAATTATGTGAGTCCTTGCTATGCACCAGGCACTGGGCTCAACATGCATGGTCTCATCTTGATTCCGTTGAGCCGTGGTCACAGCGTCTGGCTAAGCAAGACAAAGTCAAGGTTAAGTGACTTGAGCAAGGTCACCCAGCTTGCAAATGGCAGAACCTGGGTTCAGCCCAGAGGGTCTAATTCCAATATCTAGATGCTGAACCACTATGGTGAACCTCCACCCCAAATGGGAAGCATTCTAAGCAGGGTGGTGTTCAATACAGTGAAGGACAGGACAGACTCTGGCCCAGCAAAGTAGCTGTTGGCTGCAAACAGCCCTCTCTACTGGGAGTCCCAGCTGAATGTTAGCTCAGCGTGGAGGCAGGCACCAGTGAGGACTTCCGATCCCTTAGCTGTGCACCAAGCATAGGGGTGGCCCGGAGGAGGTGTCATTCTGGCTTTCCTGCTCAAAGCCTGGGGCAGAGACTGGCTAACTGTGCCCCAAATCTGTTTTCTCTTATTCCCTGGGCTCACAGCTGCATTACATTTCCTCACTCCCTTGCAGCTAAGTGAGGCCGTGAAGAGATTCAATTCATGGAACGTGGGTGGGAGTGATGGTGCCACTGCCCTAAAGCCCCCTGCAGGATCCTTTGGGTCTCTCTCTTCTTCCATTTCCTGGCCATTTGCAGATGATTCAGAAGACTCCGAGGCCCTAGGAGATGCTGGAGCCACAAGATGGAAAATCCTGTGTCCCTGAGGGACCCTGTGAAGCACAGCCACTAACCTCTCCCCATCACGGGAATTGATATGAGTGAGAAATAAGTTTGTCTTTGGTTAAACCACAGGGCATGTGGGGCTTTTAAAAAACTTATTATCATTATTCTAAAATTTATTTTATTATTTTTTATTGAAATACAGTTGCTGTACAATATTATACAAATTACGGTTGTACAATATAGCAATTCACCATTTTTTAAAGGTTATACTCCATTTATAGTTATTGTAAAATATTGGCTATATTCCCTGTGTTGTAGCAATACAGTATATCCTTATAGCTTAGTTTATACCAAATAGTTTGTACCTCTCACCCCCCTACCCCTTTATTGCCCCTCCCCCTACTTCTTTTTCTTACTATTATTACTGTGGTATCTAGTGTCACTTACCTTGACTACTGCAGCCCACCTGGTCCAGCCTGGACTTCAATACTCTAGTCCTCAGCCCACAAGCAATGCTTGCTGAAGCCATGGAAGCTGCCTCCCTCACTCCTCTCTTTCTCCACTCTGAGCTGCGCCGTGATTGCCGAGGCATCCCTGCTATAGTCCTGGGGTGGGTAGCTGTCGTTTTCCTTGGCTTTAATGCCATTTGGTCCCATCTCTTGGGTGGTGCAATGGAAAGAACCTTTGGCTCAAACCTGGGGTTGCATCTCTGCTCTGTCATTTATAGTCAGGCATTTACCACGTGCCAGGTACTGTTCTACGTGCTTTAGATGTACTAAGTCCCTGCAGCCCGGAGGTAGGTACCAATGCCGTTCCCACCAAGGTCACAGAGCCGTAAATGATGGAACATGGGTACCCTGTCAGCCTGGCTCCTGAGCTCAGCATGGTAACCACGACTTTCCCTCCTTGCTCACTTCCCACACACAGCCCAGCTTCCGTGTCACTTGGTAAATGGATCAGAACAGTATTTCCAAGTGTGAAATGTGCTGCCTCTGGAACCCAGAGTCTTACCAGGCACTGTGCTCCCTTCTTCATGGTGGGAGCTGTGAGGTACAATAAGTTGCTCTTTAGTTTCGAGGGAGTTGACTCAGCATATGCCCCAGAATCCTGGATCCCTAAAAAGGTCACTCATGTGGTGGGTCCCCGAATCTTCATCCAGTTTCTCTCCTGTTTGTTTGTTTGTTTGTTTGCCGTGCCGCACGGCTTGTGGGATCTTAATTCCCCGACCAGGGATTGAACCCGCGCCCTCGGCAGTGAAAGCACGGCATCCTGACCACCGGACCGCTAGGGAATTTCCCTGTAAAGCAGGTTTCTTACCAAGGTCTCCAATATACCCGCCACTTCTTGTTTGCCTGATCTGATTAACACGCCAATAGCTTTCCAATATCATGGTCTGACACTTGGCAACAGCCATCTGCTTCCAAGGCTGTTGTAATGACCGCTTTCCCCAGCTTCTTAAAAAAAAGAGTGAAAGTTTTTAGAGTTGCACCCCTGCCGCATCGTCAGGGAGTCCTCTGACGGGGTGAGGAGAGCAGGTCTGGGCAGAGGGAGAAATGGAGCGGAAACCAAGGCCTTCCCAATCCCATGGCGATCTCTGGGGCTGGGATGGCTCTTCCAGGTGGTTGGAATGGAAGAGAGGGGACCGGTCTTTGGATGGGGGCTGCCCGTTGGGAAGGGTGTAGCCTTGGCTGAAGCAGCTAACTTTGGCTGAGGGCAGTTCCTAGAGAGGGACTCGGCTTTGTGCCATCATCAGATGGCACTGTGTGCAGCTGGGGAATGAGTGCCTTGGGCCTGAAAGGGCGATCTCCACATCTCCTCAACCTTCCATGCTTCTCAGGGTCCCTGCTGTCCACATCAGTGACTTCAATTTCTTAGTATATTGGCTTCCTCCCTCACGTTTCTACATATATATGTATGTATATATGTGAAGTTTTCTAGAAGAATACACAAAAAACCGTTAATACTGGTTGGAAATTAGGTCACTGGGGAATTTGGGTGTGAAGGTAGCTGACTTCTCTTTCTTGTATACATTCTTAGTTTTGTACCACATGCATTCATTTTTCTGTAGTACACACATTTGTGAAATAAATTCATAAAAATCCCGGGAAAATAAAGTGCCACAAAACATATCATGTCATTTCCCAGGCAGTTCACAAAATCATCATGAATCACATTTTCCCTAGCCATCAAAGTGTTAAATGACCATTTTAGTATCCTTTCAACATTTTACAGAGGGAATCGCATATGCTTTTCTTTCAGAAGTCTTTGCTCTAAAGCACTGGATTCTGTACTTTGCCGGCAGTACCTCGCTTAGTATCTCACTCTGTCCACACAGCCCCTTGAGGTAGGTCTTATCATTACCCCAACCTTATAGGTGGAGAAACTGAGGCCCAGAGAGGTTAAACGATGGTGGAGCTTGCTGACGAAATGCCCCTTTCTTTGACACCCACAGTCCCCTCCAGAGGAAAGACAGGGATTCTCAAAGAAAATTTGCTAATAGGAAACTGAGGTACGGACGGGGAGAATGACCTAAGGGGAAATCAGGGCACTGCTGGGTCTTGAACCAGAGCTTCTGACTCCCAGACCGGGCCTGTGTGTCCCTCAGTGTTGGAGGCTCTGAGCAGGCTCAGGAGGCCTTGAAAGGAGAGACATGGTGGGCTGGGAGGCCCGTGGCCCCGGAGTCAGGAGGTCATCACCCTGCCCTGCCCTGCCCTCAGTTGCTCACCCCAACCCAGGGGTCAGGGGGGAAGGGACTTTATGGCCGAGGGGATTTATGGCAGAGACAACAGTTTGTTCTCTGAGCTGCACCAGCCTGAGCCACCCAGGGAGCAGTTTTACACACATCCCTGCAGCCCCCAAATGGGGTTTCCAGCTGGAGCTGCCCCTTGGCCGCAGCCTGAGATGGCCCCATTTCCCATCTGTGCAGGAGCCCTATGGGGTCCGTCTGCTCCTGTGAACCCTCCATGAACCCCAGAGAAAGAGGGAATGGCTTGGAGGCCCCCCTGGTAGGGGCCAAACTCCTCCCAGGAGCTCAGAGCAGGGGGAGGTCAGGACCCCAGCCAGGGCAGAAACAAGTCTTCTGGGATCCCCTTGCTGTTCCCCTATAGAAGTCTGTTTATGGCCCTGAGGCCCCTCAGTTCAAATAGGATTGTCACCTACTCATTCCTTCCAACTCAAGCCTCTACCCTCAGTTCTCTGTTGCTTAATCTCCAGCTGATCACATCTCCCCATCTTCTTAGTGTCCCCCCTCAGAGGTTCCCCAGGAGCTGCCAACCCATTGTGGCCAAACTTGAACTGTCCGCTTCCTTCCCTTCCTCTCCCATCTCCTTGTTTTCACGTGTGGTACTCCACTTATCTCAGCTCTAAGCCAGAAATGTAGGGTTCTCCTTGACGCGACCATCTCTCAGTGGCCAAGTCTTGCCAAGACTGCTTTAAATATCTCCCACATCTACAAACCTCAGAATTCCATCCTCCTCGGGGGGACCTCAATGTTTTTTCCTCTTAAGGCCTTCAACTGATTGGATGTGACCCACCCACATTATGGGAGGTAATCTGCTTTACTCAAAGTCTACCGATTTAAATGTTAATCTCATTAAAAAAAATATCTTCACAGCAACACCTTGACTACAGTTTGAACAAATATCTGGGTACCATGGCCTAGCTAACCTGGCACATGAAATTAACCATCACAGCATGTGTGTGTTTTTGTATATGTGGAAAGTGGGTGGCTGGATGGTTGAGTTGATCAAGGAATGAAGAGTGGATGATTGGACATGTCGGTGGATAGTATGTGGTTGGTTATCTGTTTGGGTGGGAAGATGAATGAATGAATGGATGGATGGGTGGATGAATCATGGAATGATTGGTTGAACGAATAAGTAGAGGGACAGATAGATAGGTGGTTGTGTGTATGAATGGGTAATTAATTGATGTGTGGGTGGGTCAATAAGTCATTGAATGGTTGGTTGGGTAGTTGGACGTTGTCTAGTGGATCTGTGGTTGGATGCATATATACATGCCCTGATGGATGGCTGTGTGAATGCATGTATGAGTGGATGCTTGAATTAGCGGATAATCGAATGGTTAAGTGTATAGATTAGATACAAGTATAAATGGATGGAAGGGTGGATAAATGAGTGGATGGTATGGGAAAAGATATATTGGGTAGTGGATTTCTTTGGGAAAATGCTAAATTGGGAAAATCTAAAGATAACAAGACCTTTATTATGGAAGAAAGAGTTGGTAGAAGGAAAGCAAAGTATCACGTACCACTTGTGCGATTTATACAAGTTCCTTCATTTCTCCGAGACTCTGTTTCTTTATCTAAAAAAGAGGGAAATAAAATTCTATCTACCTGGCAGGGTGATGTGAAGCTCAAGTGAGGTATGTATGCAAGTGTCTGGCACAGTGCCCTGAATATTGTTAAGCTTTCAAAGATGTCAGTTTAATGCATTCCTCTGCCTCTCCCCGCTTTTCTCTCTTACTCTTGGGTGGTAGGTTATGATTTATAGGGCAGAGTCATACTGAGGTCTCTTCTGTATCCTTCCACCCCAGCTTCAATATACACACATCACTGACATTGCTGATACGACCCCCTGAGCCCCACACTGACGCATAGAATAACCCTCAACCTCTCGTCCCAAAAGAGACACCACTGGCTGAGATTCTTGCTCCAGCTGGAATGATTTTTTTGTCCTCCATGGACCAAAGACAACATCTGGGCCTAGCTACTGCTTCTCCTTGAATCTTCTCATGATACTTTAAAATGATGAGAAACACATTTCATTCCCTTGCAGAGGCAATGCTTTCTTCAAGAGAGATGAGAGACATGTACAAGGGCACCCCCCCACCCCCCCCACCCCACCCCTACACACACCAAGTTTCTATCAGGGGCCTCGGTGGGAAGAATTTTATGATATAGCTTAGGAGTCTGAGAAACCTGGGTTTGAATCCTGGCTCTGCCATTTTGGGGGCTGTATGATTTTGGATATGTCACTTTCCTTTACTGAGACTCAGTTCCATTATCTGTAAAATGGGAAAAATATTGCCCAAGGCCTTTGTGGGAAAGCAGTGAAATCTTTATGGCCAAATTGTCTGGCGCATAGTAGGCACTAAATAAATACCATTCTCATCCTCATTGGGAAAAGTCTGGCTGGGAAAGAAAGACCTAAGGAATGCCAATTTGGGTTACATCTGTGTGTTTGGAGCCCAGTGGAGTCATTGGTAGGGGAAGGATGGTGAATGTATGGATTGATTCATTCATTCACTAACATTTCTTATATTTAAAATCAGTTTAACTGAGGAATAATTTATGTACCGTAAACTGCATCTATTTAAAGTGAACAATCTGGTGAGTTTCGACAGGTATATGCACCAGTGAAACCACCACCACATCAAGATGCAGAACGCTCATCACTCCTTTTTCAGTCCATCCCTCCTTCCAACCTCATCGCCAGGCAACCACTGATCTGCTTTCTGCCTTTATGGATTAATTTGCATTTTCTAGAATTTTATGTAAATGGAATCACACAGTGTGTCCTCTTTTGCATCTGACTCCTTTCACTCTGATTAATGATTTGCGGATTCATCCACGTTGTTGCATGTATCAGTAATCAATTCCTTTAAATTGCTGACTTGTATTCCATAATATACCACCTTTTATTTGTCATTAACATGATTCTTTAGCAGTTTATTCACTCATTATTCAAATGTTTCTTTGTTTATTATTTACTACTTTGTCCATTCATTCATTCGTCCATTCCGCAAATATGTGCTGTGTGCCTGCTCCATGCCAGGTACTGCTCTGGCATAGCACCAGAGCATATAGCATGTGTATATGTTAAAGGTATATATTATATATATTTATAATTATATTAAATATAATACATATTTATTAGAGGACCTGGAGCTAGAGCAGTAGATAAAGTAAAGAGGGCCTGCCCGGAAGGAAGGAGATTATATTCTATGAGATATAAGCAAATAAATATATAAAATAATAGGCTGTGCTAGATAATATGAAGAGAAATATAGCAAGTTTTGTGGGTAGGTGTTTATGGAGGTGTATATATGCTACTTTATGTGAAGTGGTTGGAGAAGGTGCTTCGGAGGCAGCTCTGTAGATATTTGGGGGCTAAGTAGACAGAGTTAGAAGTGCAGAGATCTTGATGTAGGTGTATATCTGGGATATTAAAGAGCAGCAAGTCTGAAGGAGGTCTGGACTGAAGACAGGCGTGGCCTGAGGGCAGGAGGGGAACCAGGGAGAGTGGGTCCAGAAGCTAAGTGTAAAGCAGGTGTCAAGAAGGAAGGAGGGGGGGCTTCCCTGGTGGCTCAGTGGTTAGGAATCCTCCTGCCAATGCAGGGGACACGGGTTCGAGTCCTGGTCCGGGAAGATCCCACATGCCCCGGAGCAACTAAGCCCGTGCGCCACAACTACTGAGCCTGTGCTCTAGAGCCCGCCGTGAGCCACAACAAGAGAAGCCACCGCAATGAGAAGCCTGCGTACCGCAATGAAGGGTGGCCCCCGCTCACCGCAACTAGAGAAAGCCTGCGTGCAGCAACGAAGACCCAGCGCAGCCAAAATAAATAAATAAATAAATTTTTTAAAAAAGAAGGAGGGAGAGGGTCACCCGAGCCTAACGTTGTGGGGGTAATTGCGGTAGAGGGGGAGGGGAGGAGGAGGGGAGAGGGCGGGGAGGGGGAGGGCTTCGCATTGCTGGAGAACTTTGGTGTTATAGCAATGCAGTCGTCATGGAAGGTGGGGGTGATGCAAGTAGGGTCAGGAGAAAGGGAGGCAAGGAGGTGCAGCGTGAACACAGACTCTTTGAGGCATTCTACTGTAAGGGGAGAAGAGAAGTAAGGTGATCACTGATGGGGGGTGTGGGAGCCAAGGAGTTTATTTTATTTTTATTTTTTTGGCTGCATTGGGTCTTTGTTGATGTGCGCAGGCTTTCTCTAGTTGCGGCGAGTGGGGGCTACTCGTCGTTGCGGAGCACAGGCTCTAGGTGCACGGGCTTCAGCAGTTGTGGCTCGTGGGCTCTAGAGCGCAGGCTCAGTAGTTGTGGCGCACGGGCTTAGCTGCTTCGCGGCATGTGGGATCTTCCCGGACCAGGGATCGAACCTGTGTCCCCTGCATTGGCAGGCGGATTCTTAACCACTGAACCACCAGGGAAGCCCGGAGTTTATTATTTTTAAGCTAGGGACCATTTGACATATTTTTATGCTAATGGATGGAGTCAGCATTTGCTGAAGGCTCTTTCTTTCCAGGCCTGGTGCTATTTACCCCGTTCTTTTTCCTCATTTTTTTTTCTAGAATTTTGTCCCTCCCTTCAGCTTTAAGTAACGGCTTTCTACAGAGGAGGAGGGTGTCTGAGTGGATCCCGAGGGCCAGAGAGCGGGCCAAGGAGGAGGGGGAGATGGGCAGAGGGGAGAAATCCCAGCCTGGCCGGATGGCGTTCCTCTCCTTCACCTCAGAAGGGCCAGCTGGCACTGGGGAGAAGGCAGGCCCGAGGCTCCCCAGTTCCTGCCTGAACTGGGAAAAGCATCACCTCAGCCCTGCTGAGGGAGGCCTGGGGACAGGGAGTGGGCTGAGGTAGGAAGTGTGCCCCTCGGCAGTGACTCAGCCTGGCTCTGGGGATGAGGTGAGCCCAGCACCTGCTCTGAAGTCACCTCCCTGGCCTGCAGGCCCCAGGCCAGCCCCTCCTCATGTCCATTTCCGACAGCCTGCAGGCCTTGGGGACTGGGAGCGTCCAGACAAGCAGCCAGGAGGGGCTTCCCTGCCTTTGGACAGGATCCCACTTGGACACAGCTTCTTTCTTTCCTTTGGAGGCTGCTTGGGAGGGTGGGTGTGGAGTCTACAGACATGGGCGTGAATCTGGTTACAGGATATTCCGAGGGAAGACCAAGGTGACCAACCTGTCCCGGTTTAGCCAGGTCTTTCCCACATTTAGCATTGAGTGTCGCTCATCGTGAAACCCTTCAGTCCCAGGCAAACCACCCTGGAAATAAGCAGTGGATGTGGCTGAAATTCAAGGGCAAGAACTGACTCATCCAGCCCACGAGAGCCAGTATGATACAGTGGGTAAGAGCCCAGGCAGCAATCCTGGCTTCGCCACTTACTAGCTGTGAGACCTGGGTAAGTAGCTTAACTTCTCTGTACCTCAGTGTATCCATCTGTAGAATGGGGATAATCATAACTCCTATCTCTTAGTGTTGTTGTGAAAATTATACATAAAACATTTAAAACTGCCTGGCTAATAATAAATACTCAATAGATGTTAGTGTTTAGGTATTATTTGTAACCTTAGTGTCCAAAGTAGGTACTCAGCAAGTGTTTGTTGATTGGTCTACCTATCTGTTGATCAGTTGATCTACCTTCTATCTATTTACTGAATTTGTGAATGAATGGGGTTACTTTGGTAAGAGTGTATACAAGGCGCTTGGGGTAGCCAGAGGAAAGGGAGACTGATTCTATTTAGCGGGAATCAGAGGCAGATTCACAGAGAGGGTAGTACTCAGGCTGGGTGTTACAGGTTTGGTAGGAGTTTTCTAGTTAGACAAGGGTGAGGGAAAGGTACCTCAGCAGAGAAGCCTGTGCAAAGGCATAGAGGTGTAAGAGCAAAGGAGCAAGTTTCTTCACCCCAGGCACTAGCTGGTTTTAGACACAGCTCAGCAACTCTGTTGTCAAAGCAACCAAACCTTGCAGGGGTTGGTTTTCCTCAGAGATTTTCCTACACCCATGATCACAAATGCTCCTACCCCTGCCCAGTCTATGTTCATCAATCTGTACCCCATCATTCAGCTCAGTGTCTAGTACATAGTACGTGCTCAGTAAATATTTGTTGCTCATCGGCTGTGTACCCGCTGCTGTGTTAAGGGCCTTACGTGTATTCTTTTCATTTCATCTTTACTTTGTCTATCTCCCATTTTAAAGATGAGAAAATTGAGGTATGAAATAAATGCCTTACTTGAGCAAGGTCCAAGAGCTGGTAAGTGAAATGCTGGCATTCAAAACCGAGGCATGGGGCTTCCCTGGTGGCGCAGTGGTTGAGAGTCTGCCTGCTGATGCAGGGGACACGGGTTCGTGCCCCGGTCCGGGAGGATCCCACGTGCCGCGGAGCGGCTGGGCCCGTGAGCCATGGCCGCTGGGCCTGCGCGTCCATGAGCCTGTGCTCCGCAACGGGAGAGGCCACAACAGTGAGAGGCCCGCGTACCGCAAAAAAACCCAAAAAACCGAGGAATGTCTGCCTCTAGATTAAACTTTAACCACTCACTTACATATTTCTTTAGAAATGGCAAATGGTATCTCTGGCTACAGTTCTAAGAACAGGAGGAGGTTGGTTGAACTCTAGGATCTCTGCATTTACTCTGGTGGGGAGGTACCTTTGTTCAACTCAACTCAATAAACAAGGGTAGCTCCCTGCTGTACAAGGGAGGGGCTTCAGACTGAGGAGATCAGGCACGTGAACTGTATAGCCGGGTTGCTTGGGTTCCCATCCTGGCTCCACGCTTCGTGGCGGTGTGATCCTGGGCACGTCACTGCTCCTCTGTGGCCTCAGTTTCCGTTCCTCTAAAATGGGGAATTGAATGAGTTAGCTCACATAAGGTACTTGGAGCAGCACCGGGCACATGGCGAAAGCTGAATGTGTGCTAGCAACCTTTATCATTACAGAGTCCCAGGTCCTGTGCGGCCATGAGACAGTGGGGATACAGAATGGAGTAATGTGTGACCCTGCCCTGGAGGAGCTCAGGGGGCAGCGGGAGAGGACAGCAGCAATAGCCCAGAGGAGTGGGCTGGGCGGCAGGCCCACATTTAAGAGTCACTGGCAGGTGGATTTTATTTAATTTACAGGAGTGGGAGGCAACGCTCGGAGCAGGAGGGCAGAGTGTGGGGAGAAAAGTTGTGAAGACTAAGCTTGGGGCACTCAATACAGGCAAAGAAGTCAGCACCCCAAATAGGATGACCAACCACCCCTTGGTCCCAGGCAAACCGAGACATCTGGTCACCCTAGCCTCAAGGGAGACTGAAGGAGCAGCCGGAGGAAGGAGAAAACCAGGACAGCGAGGAAGAGATGGGTAACCACCATTGCTGCCAGGAGGCCAAGACATGAAGCCCCTGGATTTGGTGACGCAGCCATCACTGGGGGACTGGGGGAGAGCAGCCTCTGGAAATGTGGGGTTGAAGGTTTGATTGAAGTGGGTTGAGAGTGAAAGCATGGTGGGCAGGTGAGAGTGTAGACAGCTCTTCTGAAAAATTTGGTTGCAAAAGGGAATGAAGTTCAGGGCATTTTCCTCCTCTTTTCCTTAAGATGGAAGAGATAGGAACATTTAAAAATGATAACAAGGCAACCCAGCAGAGAAGGAGAAAATGGAGATTCAGGACGGAGTACATTGATGGGAGTCAGACCGACAGGGGAGATGGGATGGGGCAGCCCAGCTGGGGGGCTGGCCTTGGGTGGCCATTTGGCCACCATCTCCATGGTGAGAGGAGAGAAGGAGTGCAGGGGACAGCAGGGGTTTGGCTGGGGGAGACGCAGGGACTCACATCTGAAGGCCTCCATCTTCCTTATGAAGGTTGACACGCTCATCTCTTGAGGGAAAGGGGACGGAGCTTGGGCAAGGGTGAGGGTGAAGGAGGGACGGCAATCAGAGGACTGAGGAGTGGGAAGGAGCGGTGAAATAGCCATCGTGGAGGGAGGGAAGGCAAGCTGGCTGGCGCGGAGGGGTGAGCCTGCCGGCAGAGGGGTCACGCGTTGCAGAGGAGGGACGGCGACTCCAGAGACCATCTGCCTGGCTGGGTGAGTTTCTTCAGCTGAGCTCAAGGCAGGAGCAGAGGAAGTGGGGTGGGGTGTGGCATCCCGGCTCACGCTTCAGCCAGGTCAGGGTGACGGAGGCAGAGAGGGCTGGAAGGGGAGAGAATGTAGTGATGGCACTGACAGGCCGTGGGATCTGGCTGGAGGGGAGGTACAGGACCTCAGGTAGCTGGGGAGTGGAGAGATGCTAGAATCAGTGGGCGCGTGTCAGGGCTGTTCCGGGTGCTGGAGGCGGAGTGGGCTCTGGGGCAAGTGAACCGCAAAGACAGAGGGCTGCAGTTGGAGAACGCCATGTTTGAATGCTTGCATTTCTGGTGATGACAATTTATGACAACTGATTTGGAGCGGAGGGGCATTGGTGATGAGGAAATCCAAGGTCGAGGAGGCCGAGGAGTTGGCTGGGACGTCCAAGTGACCCGGGGCAGTGGCCAGAGGCAGGTTGAGAAGGGAGCCCTCAGTGAGGCTGGCGGGCGATAGTGATGGGGGTGAGATGCAGTCCGTCAGCCTGAACCCCAAAGAAGCAACGCACTTTGAGAAGAGGGCGGAGAAGCCAAGGTCAGGAAGCAGCCATGGGGAGCAAGGTGGTGCCACCTCTACCTTCTTTGTCTGAGGTATGACAGGAAACTCAACCTCCCCTCGGGAGGGCGGGGTGGGGGGGCACGTCCTCAAGGAAGGGACAGCTCTGATGGAGCGAGGTTAACAGAGGATCTGAGACGAGGAGCAGGCTGTGTGTGTGTGACCGAGTGTGCTGTTTATGGAGCTGGAGTTCTGGAGCGCACCCTGAGAAGGTTCTGGAAGGACCAGGTGGGAGTCTGGGCCAGGGGACAGCCTGCGCGGGGTGTACGGGGATGAGGATTTGAGGGGATGGGCCATCCTTCAGGCATGTGAGGCTTTGCCCTCAGTCCCTCAGGTGCCTTGGAGAAGGGTGGACACCTGGGCCCAGTGGGATTCGTCTGAGGCCAGGAGGTGTGACCAGAAGCTTCAGGGTGGTGGTGGTGGATGGTTAAGTGGTGCTCCAGGGGGATTGGATGGGCTGTTATGCCTCCTCCTGGAGAGCAGGTCTGAGTCCCAGGGCTGGTCCCAGCTGGCTCTGGGGGGGTGCCCCCCCACATCATATGACCCCTGGGTCAGGGGCCTGTCTCCTCAGGAGCTGAGAGTTTGTGGCTGGCCTGAGCCAGCTGCCTGGAGGGGAGGAGGCCCCTGCAATGACCAGCTCTTTTACACCCCAAGGAAAAACAAGGCCCATCTGCAAAAACCCGGAGGTGTGAGGTGAGGGCTTGGCAAACGGAGGCTGTGAGGGAGGAGCCTCCGGGTCAGTCTTTCCGCTGAGACGGTGTGGGAAGGCCAGCCAGCCTCCAGCCTGCGATCTGGCCCCCCTCCCTCCGTGGGGCCTCCCAGGGCCTCCGGAGAGCAGCGTGGAGCTGGGAAAGCCTCGGAAGCACCTGGAGGAACGGGAAGCTCAGGGACGCGGTGGAGCTCCGAGGGCTGCCTGAGAACGAACGCCGTACGGGGAGTCAGGAGACCCCGGCCACGCACGCCCCCGGACTCCTGAGTGCCCTGGGGCAAGCAGTCCCCGCTGGAGGCCTCAGTTTCCCCCGGCCACCGGGTGTCCGCGGCCTGGGGCGCTCCCTCTGGCTGGTGAGGGTGTTTAGACCCTCCCAATACAGGGCGGAAGGGCCCAGGCAGAGGGCCTGAGTGCCTGCCCGCTCTGGGCACCAGGAGCGGCTCGAGTTCCATTCCTGAATATCAATGAGCAGGCCCAGGAATGTCTGCCACACAGCTGGCTGCTGAGGGCGGGCCGGGTGGGAAGGGAGGAAATGGCCCGCCCGGCCCTCCCAGACCCACCTGCCCCGGCAACTGCAGGCAGGGCAACCTGGGGCGGGACGGAGTCTTTCGAGGCCCCAGTCACACCTTTAAGTCTCAAACAAATTCCAGAATTATGCTTTCCCGCTCTGGGAAGAGGCAGAACTAGGATTCCACCCCGGGGCCTCTTCAGCTGCAAACCCGTGATATTTGCACTCTGTTGCCATAGGGCATGGGGAGCTGCAAATTTGGACAGCTCAGAGGCTGCTGAGCTGAGAGCTGCATTTGTTCATTTCTTCATTCTGCAAGGATGTATGTGCCAGGCTGGCGTTGAGTGCCGAGGAGACAGCTGTGAGCAGGCCTGGGAGGTTTTAGGGACCAGAGAGAAAAGAATGATCTGATGTGAAACAATGCCACTTAATCATCCCCGGCCCCTAGTGCATCATCTGAAAAAATCTGGTTAAGGCTGCATTTCTCTGCAGTTCAGAGGACTCCTCCAAATTAGCAAGAGCATTTGTAAATGAATCACATCTCAAGACTGACCCCCTGCAACTTCAGGAGAAATAAAGCCTTCGGAGAATCAGGACATCTGGGACCGGGGGTGGGGGTGGGGGCTCCCAAATGTGCCAGGTCCTGGGACTGGTGCAGGGAGGAGGGGTAGCAAGATTGTTGGACAAGGTTTCTGCAGCAGCGAGCTCACAGCCAGGGAAGCAACCCCACAGCCAGGCTGTTGTGGAGCAGAGAGCTGGGATAGAGAGATGGGGGCCAGGAGAAAAGGCTCAGAGGTAGGGACACTGGAGCCCGGCATTGTAGGAGGAGCAAGAATTCCTCAAGGGCTGAAAGGGAAGGGCATTTTGGGCGGAAGGGATGGCATTTCTGAAGGCCTTGCAGGGTGCTATAGCATTGCTGGAATGCCGGCAGGGTACCTGAGGCTGGAACATGGGCTTAAACTCAAAGATGAGGTGAGGGTGGGCAAACAAGGTGACACTCTGCTTGACTTGAGGAATATTCCAGCCTTGTCGCCTGCCTAGAGAACCATTCTAGTTGTGTCTCCTCGTGTTTGGTGAGCTGACTGGGGCTGCCCGTGAAAAAAGACAACGTCTTGAGGCTGAACGGCCTCCCACCTCCATAGACACTAGGGCTGCGTCTAGGTCCCAAACACTGCCATTTGCAAAGAGGGAGCTGTAACAATCTACCCGTGGCAGGGGATCCGGGTAGCTGCTGGGCCTCACCAGCTTGGGCACAAAACAGCATTTGAAGTCCTTTCTATCCAGACAAGCTTAGCCTTGGGACCCAAGACTGAGTGACCTTGACACGTGCCTTCCCCTCTCTGTGCCCCAGGTTCTCTGCAGACTCAGGGTTGCTCTTTCAACATCGTCATTCCGATGTCTCAAGGACAGGTGGATTTGGGTGGCCACACAGAAGGTGGCTGGAGAACTAGATTAACTTAGCCGTGGGTGTCATTTCTGATCTCTGGCCCCTCTGGAGGGGGTGTGAAGGAGGGGGGGAGACTGAGAGCCTCTTGGGCTGGCTGCAATATGGTTTCACTGTGGGGCGAGCCCCCAGGGGAGGCCACACAGCTTGAAGCGGGCATCTGGACATCCATGGTGTTTAGACCCTCTCTAGGCCTGGGGCGGGGAGTAGAGGCAGGATGGGGACCTTGGCTCCTGTTACCCAGCGAGACCAAGGTGCATATCTTGCTCTGGGATCCATCCATCCATCCATCCATTTGATGACTGAGCACAGACCCATTCTAGCTGTGTGATCAACCATGGACACTGAAGGTGCTTAGAAGGATCTCACTCTGGGAGTGGGGCCATTGCATTGAGTACCTGGGGAACTCCCTGCTTCCTGTGTGCACCCAGGGAAGCCACTTCATCCCCAAGAGCCTGTTTCCTCCTCCACATGGTGGGATCTCGTGATCACCACCTGCAGTGCTGTCGTGAGTTTCACAAGATGATGGACGGAGAACACCTGGCATGACACAGGGGACTCTGTGTGGAGGCTGTCATCAATATTTATCGTGGCGTCATGCCTGAGCCTCCAGCTAACATGGTGGCAGGACCGGCCATGGGGTATAGAAGGGGGCCACGGGGTTAGGCTGAGCTGACCACGTCGTAGCTGTGTGACAGCAGGTCAGCACCTCAGCTTCTCAGAAGCCTCATTTGTAAATGAGTGAGTATCGTTCCTACCTTGCAGGGTTGGGAGGAAGAGGAAAGTGATATCAGGGGCAGTCTTGATGTGTTATGTCAGGGGCACATAATGAATGTTAGCCTCCTTCTAATTGCCCCTCTCTGAGGGGCTGGGCTGGGGCCATTATGACTCCTGACGGCTGTTGAAGAGAGAATCAGGAGGCATCTCCAGTGGGCCTGGGAGTCCCTGAATTCATCCACATGCCACTGGGAAATCCCTATGTGACATTCTCTGGACACAGTGATGGATGAAACAGATCAATTTCCTGCTCTCATGGAGCCCCTAAGCAGGGGGCAGGAGAGGGGTGAAGAATACCAAATACCGAATACTAAATACACAGAGCAGGTTGTGATAAGTGCTCTGAAGGAAAGCTCCAGGGAGATGTGATAGCAGCTCAAGCGGCTGCTTGAGGTGGAGAAGTCAGGGAAAGCCTCTCGGAGGAGGTGGCCTTAGAGTGGCGACTAGAAGGGTAAGAAGGAACCAGCTGTTTGAAAGTTGGGTGAACAGGGTTCAGCAAGTGCAAAAGCTCTAGGGTTGCAAAGATTCTGGAGGCCTGAGAAAGCAAAGGAGTTCACGCTTGCGGGGGAGGGTGGAGGGTTCATATATGATGGGAAGAGTGTAAGATACTCAGTTGAAAAGTCCAGTCCTGGCCAGATCAGACAGGCAAAATAATTTGTGGAGATGGTGATGACTTATATTTCCCAACTGAGGAAACTGAGAACTCAGAAAGGTTCACCCACCTGCCCAAAGTCAAGTTGGCAAGAGATGGAGCCCAGGTGGCTCTCCAGCGTCAAAGTCTGTTGAGAGGCAAGGGGCAAAGCTCTCACCGGCTCTGAGGTCCCCCCGCCCTCTCGAGGGGTGAGGGCAGGAGGGGCCCAGCCTAGGAGAGAGAACATCGTGTCTGTGGGAGAGAGTCAGAAGAGGCAGCAGCCTAAACACACGACAGACCCCGGCCAGCCTCGGCTGCCAGCACAACTGCTTGTGTGCCGGCCAAGGAGCCAGATGCCGCTTCTGGAAAAAATATCTTCCTGGCTTGGCCTGCCATGCAAGGGGAGGAGGGGGCTGCTGAGTGTGGGCCGGCGGCCGCTTAGCACCCCAGAACGGCACTGCTGTGCCTTTGAAGCCAGGGCAGGAACAGGGAAGGGAGGGGGCGGGGAGGATGCAAGCAAAATATTTTCGCTAAAAATATTCTGGTCCAGGAGAAGATCTTTTTTCTTTTTTTCCCCTACTCTTGCTGGAAAACCAAAGTCTTATTAAAACAACACCAGAATATTTCATGTTGATATCAATTAGGCGAAGGAGAAGGAATCTTGAATTTTCCTCCCTGCCAGTTTCACATAAAAGGAATATTCTCCCAGAGGCCAAATGATGAAGGTTTTCAGTTTTTTTCCTTTGCTGCAAAAAATTTCTGTAATGTGGATGGAAAGTTCCTCATGTCTGAGAGCTTCCTGAGAAGTCGGGGCTCTGGACGCCAAAACCAAATTCTCCCCTTAAGTCAGGTGGGACAGGACAGGTGGCTGGCCCGTAAGAGGGCCCTCTGAACCTGTCAGGGAGGGATGCAGCCAGGCCCTCTCTGCACGGACGCAGACCTGTGGACTCTACAAGGCCCCGGCCAGCTGGACCACAGAGTGAATGGAGATGGGAAGATACAGAGCACGTGGCCTCTGCCTCTGGCACCTCTCATCTAAGCTTCACAGGCCGCACCAAGACAGGGTGTCCGCTCTGAGGTGCCAGACCTCGCCTGGCCCGTCTCCTTGGTTTAGATATTTCATAACCATGATGGCAGCACCATTTCTACACACCCATTAGGTGCCAGGCACTTTAAAATACATATCGATATACTATCTCCTTTAGTCCTCACAATGAACCCAAGAGAGCAGGGATTATATTATCCCCAATGTCCCTGAGAAAACTGGGGCTTGGTGTCACATAGCTATTAAGCTGCAGTGACAAAATTTGAACGCGGGTCCTTCTAACCCTAAAGTCTGTGCTCTGTCCTCTGTTGCAACCTTTCTCTTGTTGATCCATTGGCTCCCATCCCATTGACATCCCAAAATTTGGTCTCCCATTGAGTGTTTGGTAGGTAAGTGAGGCTTTCCTGTGTTTGGTATTATCTCCGTCCTCCAACTCCAAATCAGAAGTCCAGGAAGCAGCCCTTCAGCAATATTTTCTCCTATTCTCAGCTCTCTGAGTTGCCTTAATTGCATTAATTAATTCATTAATGTATTCCTTTATTCAACCATCCATTTATCTATCTATCTATCTATCTATTCATCCATCCACCTTCCATCTATCCATCCATCCATCCACCCACCTACCATCCATCCGTCCATCCAACCATCAATCCATCTTCCACCTATCTATCCATCCGTCCACAACCCACTCTTCCATCCATCCACCCACCTTCTATCCATCCACCTGTCCATCTATCCATCCATCCATACATCCTTCTACCCACATATTCATCTACCCATCCATCCTGTGTTTGCTAAGTGCCAGGCACCAGAGATAGGAAATGATTAGAACAGAGCTTCTGCTCAAGTCCCATTCAGATTTATCAAATATCGGAGGTGGAGTGTAGCTTTAGAAAGTATCTAATCCTATCTCCTCTGTAATTCAGGTGGGAGGGACTATCTTTATTTTATAGATGAGGAAACTGCAGTCCAGGGAAAGCAATGAGACTTGCTAGGAAGTTGTGCTTTGCAGTAGAAGGTTTGAGAGCCTTGAAGTCAAAACAGATCTGAGTTCTAGTCCTTGTTCTTTGACCTGCTAGTTGGCTGCTTTTGTGCAAGTCACTGAAACTCTGAGTGCAGGAGAGAGCAGTAAACAAGGTCAGGGAGGGCTCCAGGCCATGGAGGGCTTTGTAGGCCATTGTTAAGAACTCTGGCATCTACTCTGAGTAAGAGGGCATCATTGCAGGGTTTTGACCAGAGGGTCAAAACAATCGAGAGACACAACTGATTTCAGTTTTAAAAGGATCGCTGTGGCTCTTGTGTAGAGAACAGCCTGTCAAGATGTAAGTGTACGAGCAGGGTGATGATCAGCTAGGAAGCTATTGCAATAATACAGGCAAGAAATGAGGGATGGGGCTTCCCTGGTGGCGCACTGGTTGAGAGTCCACCTGCCGATGCAGGGGACACGGGTTCGTGCCCCGGTCCGGGAAGATCCCACATGCCGCGGAGCGGCTGGGCCCGTGAGCCATGGCCGCTGAGCCTGCGCGTCCGGAGCCTGTGCTCCGCGACGGGAGAGGCCACAACAGTGAGAGGCCCGCGTACCGCAAAAAAAAAAAGAAATGAGAGATGGCACTGTGGCTTTATGACTGAACAGCTGGAAGGGTGGAGTTGCCATCACCTGCGAGGAGAAAGGCTGTGGGTGGAGCCTTTTGGGGGGGAAGATTAGGAGTTCAGGCTTGGACTTGTTGAGCCTGAGATGTGCACTAGATATCCAAGTGGTGATGTTGAGTAGGCAGTTAGGTATGCAGTCTGGGGTCAGGAGCAGGTCTGGGTGGAGGTATAGATCTGAGAATCACTGGTGTATGAATGGAGTTTAAAGCCTTGAGACTGGAAAGATCACAAAGTGAGCGAGTGTAGACAGAGAAGGGAAAAAAGACCAAGGACTTAGCCTCGGGCCCTCCATTACTAAGAGATTTTATTAACATACAGTGAGCCTGCAGGGTACAGATTGGAAGAAAACGTGGTCATAGGCCTCACAGAGCGTGCATTCTGAAGACGGCAACAGACACAGAAGGAACCCACAAGTCCACTAGGCTTGGTTTAGGAGAGGGTCAGCCCAAGGGCTGTGGGAGCCTAGAGGTGGCACCTCATCCAGACCAGGGGACACCCGCAAACCTGGCCTGTTCCAGTTACACTCTGAACAGTGTTGCCTGTTCTGGGTCTGAGTGACTACTAGAATCCCCTGAACCTATTCTGTTCCACAGAAGGAGGAAAGAGGAGGTGTATGCGGCCTAAACCCAAAGTTTGGAAGCACATGTAATTCTTTCCATAGCCCTAGCAGATAAGTACTAACATTCCCATTTTATTTTATTTTTAAATTGTTTTCTGGGCTTCCCTGGTGACGCAGTGGTTGAGAGTCCGCCTGCCGATGCAGGGCACACGGGTTCGTGCCCCGGTCCGGGAAGATCCCACATGCCGCGGAGCGGCTGGGCCCGTGAGCCATGGCCGCTGAGCCTGCGCGGCCGGAGCCTGTGCTCCGCAGCAGGAGAGGCCACAACTGTGAGGGGCCCGCGTACCGCAAAAAAAAAAAAAAAAGGAAAAAATAAATTGTTTTCTATTTTATTATTTATTAGTTTTATACACCCCTTCACAAATTTTGGATAACGTTGTTCTCCACCTCTTTAAATGCTACCCTTTCCTATCGTCCCTCATGTGTCAAGAAAACAGAACAAGAAAAGCAAACTTTTGCATTCAGTTCAGTGACCATTTATGTAACTGATCTCATGTGCAAGGGGATGTGATAAATTAGAAGCCCTGGCTTTTATGTGAAAAAATAACTTTATTTAATCCTGGCTAAGCTTAATATACAGGCAAAGTGCCAGTGTGTAAGTTTTGGGTCAGAATGTGACAAGAGCTAGATTGGTCTAACATCCCCATTTTAAAGATGAGAAAACTGAGGCTCAGAAAGCGGAAGCCATGGGCCCCAGGCCTGACTTTAAAGATCATGCACTTCACACAGAAAGAGAAATAAAAGGGTACACATGTATGCCGAGGAAGGGGGCTCAGAATCTCCACATTATGATCTGGGTCTCTCTCCTGAGAGGGTGCTCCCAGGCCTGCTAGAGTCAAAACTCAGGTGCTTTCAGGGGCCAGGCAGGGGACATCGATGAGGAATGTGGGCTGAGGTGGGGGTGTGGTGAACACAAGCCTGGGCTGAGGGGCAGCCACTCCTCAGCCCAGTTACTTGTGCTCCTGCGGAAAGGTGGGTCCAGGGTTGCCAGATCTGGTTTCTAACCAGAAACCGGAAACATGGACTTTTATGTGAAATTTCCCACTTTTTTTTTTTTTTTTTTTTTTTTTTTTCCTTGCGTTATGCGGACCTCTCACTGTTGTGGCCTCTCCCATTTGCGGAGCACAGGCTCCGGGCGCGCAGGCCCCGCGGCCCCGGC
>NW_006792411.1:664276-685191 GCF_000442215.2 Lipotes vexillifer
CCCCCCGAAACGGGGCACGAACCCGCGTCTCCTGCATCGGCAGGCGGACTCCCAAGCACTGCGCCACCAGGGAAGCCCAAATTTTCCACTTTTTAAAGCAGCCTTGGGTCCAAGCAAAACATGTCTGTATGCTGAGTTGACCTCATGGGTCACCAGCTCCAAGCTTTGACCTTTTGGACCCGTGGTTAAAAGAAGGGGTTTAGGACCACACAGGCCTGGGTTCAAAGCTCCAAACCCTCCCTTATTGGCTGTGTGTGATCTTGGGCAAGTGAGTTTACCTCTCTGGGTCTCAGTTTCCTCATCTGTCAATCATCTCTGAGTCTCAGGGCTGCAGAGGATCATGGGAGACACTGTGTGCAGAGTGCCTAGCCCAATGGCGGCCCCTCACAGATGCTCCATAAATGGTGGTGTGAAGGTGGATAGGTGTGTGTGTTGGAGGTGGGGATGGGTGAGATTGTTACTGCCCGTCCTGGCCTTACTCGGTAGCCCTGAGTGCTGGAGAGCCCGTGTGCCAGATCCTCTGCACACCTGCCTTCTAGGTCTGCTCTTCCCCCGCTGACCCCTCTTTCAGGCACTCCCCATGGGCCACTTACAGCCCTCCCGGGCAGCGGTGGCCTCCAGCTCCGAGCCTTCCTCACCGGCCCAGCTTCCCCGTCCCGCCACCTCTCCGCTGCACAGGAGAGCCGTGGATTCCTGAGGGGATGTTTTCCACATTTCTGGAAACCCACTGCGGTTTGGTTTTCTGTGGTAAAGGCCTTGGCAGGGGCTCAGCCCAGTGGAACGTCTGGTGGCTGGGAGGGGCCCTAATGGAGGAGACATTCATTGAGCGCCCACTGTGTACCAGGTCCCGGGTATTCACAGATGCTTAAAACAGTCCCTGCCCTCCAAGAACCTCATTATCTTGTTATGGATACAGACTCGAAACATGAGCAGTTAAAAACAGATCTTCAGGTCCTTGTCACTCAAGCCAGGAGCCTGCCGCCCCTGGCTCACTCCTCCTTCTCGCCCCCTCTGCCTCCAGGTTCTGCCCATCCGCCCTCGTCAGTCTTCTGAATCTCTTGGACCTGCCCCCTTCTCTCCATCTCATTGCCAGTTTTGGTCGCCATCCTCCCTTCCCTGGATGATGGCAACCTCCTCCTCCCGGACTCCCTGCCTCCAGCCAACCCTCCTTCAGTTCTGCACGGGGCCGGTTGAAAGGGCTTCTAAAACACAAATCTGCTCCTGTAACTTGCCTACCGAAAGCCCTCGTGACCTCACGATGGAGTCCAAACTCTCCATGTTGGCTCACAGGCCTTTTGGGCTCTGCCCCTGGCGCCCTCAACAACTTCACCTCTTATCACGTTTCTCTCCACCTGTGTGCATCCTCCACGCCAGAAATCTTAGTTAACTGTACGCCTTCTGCTTTCTCTCAGCTCTGAGTCTTTGCACCCGTGGATCTCTCTTCCAAGAATACGTCTCCACCATTGCACTCACCAAGGAAACTCCTAGTTATTCTTCCAGGCTCAGCTTAAATGTCACTTCCTCCAGGAAGTCTTCCCTACCCACTCCCATCTCCAGTGCTTAGTTTACGGTAATCCTAAAGTTAATCCTGATCTTAATACCAAAGCTAATACTAACACTAATACAGACTAATCATTCTTCCAGGCTCAGCTTAAATGTCACTTCCTCCAGGAAGTCTTCCCTACCCACTCCCATCTCCAGTGCTTAGTTTACAGTAATCCTAAAGTTAATCCTGATCTTAATACCAAAGCTAATACTAACACTAATACAGACTAATACTAATAGCAATCACTTCTAAAGCCTTCATATGTGCCAGGCATTGTCCTAAGTGGTCTATACATCTTAGTTCATTTTAGCCTCTCAGATACCCTCTAAAAAGTGGGAACTGTTATTGTCCACTCTTTACAAATGAGACACTGAGGTATGGAGAAGTGGATTAACTTGGCCAAGGTCATGTGAGCAGTAAATGGTGAAGCTGGGATTTATTATGGTTCACAAGTCAGCCTGCATTGCAAAGATCTGTTTTCTGGTCTGTCTCCCTCACCAGACTGTAAATTCCAGGACCAAGAGGCTCACTGCTGTCTTGTCTATAGTTATGTCACCAGCATTGTGCCTGGCACACAGTAGGTGCTCAATAAATTCCTGCTGATTGAAGGAAGGCATATTAGACCTGTTGGAGAACTTCAGACCTGCCTGAGGGCAGGAAGTTGGACCAAATGACCTGTTTTGGACTCCTGCTACCTGTGGTCTAGCATTCACCATGTAGGCTGTTTCTTTAAAACCGAAAAAGAGGGGATATATGTATAGCTGATTCACTTTGCTGTACAGTAGAAACTAATACAACATTGTAAAGCAACTATACTGAATAAAAAAAAACCCCAAAACAAAAACCAAACCAATTCACCAAGGGGAAGTAAAGTAAAGTAAAGAATTCAGTAAAACCCATACACCTTTACATTCTCTATCTTATTATTGATTAATTAAGATAAGGCAGGGCTTCCCTGGTGGCGCAGTGGTTGAGAATCCGCCTGCCAATGCAGGGGACACGGGTTCGATCCCTGGTCCAGGAAGATCCCACATGCCATGGAGCAACTAAGCCCGTGCTCCACAACTACTGAGCCCGCACTCCACAACTACTGAAGCCGTGCACCTAGAGCCCGTGCTCCACAACAAGAGAAGCCACCGCAGTGAGAAGCCTGCGCACCACAACGAAGAGTAGTCCCTGCTTGCTGCAACTAGAGAAAACCCTCACACAGCAACGAAGACCCAACAGAGCCAAAAAAAAAAAAAAAAGATACGGCAGGTGAAGCACCTTGCCCAGTGCTGGCAGAGAGGGAGTGCTTAATAGATAAGCAGTAATAAGCAGTGGCTCCTGGCAACACCCCGGGGTGGTAGCATGCTTTTCCCATTTTACAGATGTGGAGACTGAGCCTCCAGGAAGAGATGAAGTGAAGGAATGGACATTTAAATTCCAAAAGTTGGTTCACTTTCCTCTGGGGACAGCAGGCTCTTATCACCAAATTCACAGAGAAATTGTATGTATCACGTTCACATTTCTTTTGAGGTAAGAATATTTCAACCTCCTTTGAGATTTTTTAAAATATCTGCTTTTAAGGTGTCCTTTTCTAGCTTGCCCACTTTTCAACATTTCTAGATTTTATTTCTTTTAAGGCCAGGCCAAGAAATTATGCTTCTATCTTTCTTTTTTTTTCTTTTTTTTTTTGCGGTACGCGGGCCTCTCACTGTTGCGGCCTCTCCCGTTGCGGGGCACAGGCTCCGGACGCGCAGGCTCAGCGGCCATGGCTCACGGGCCCAGCTGCTCTGTGGCATGTGGGATCTTCCCGGACCGGGGCACGAACCCGTGTCCCCTGCATCGGCAGGTGGACTCTCAACCACTGTGCCACCAGGGAAGCCCTGTATTTTTTTTTAATTAAAAAAAATTTGGGAGGATTTTTGGCTGCACTGCGCGGCTTGTATGATCTTAGTTCCTTGACCGGGGATTGCACACATACCCCCTACAGTGGAAGCGTGGAGTCCTAACCACTGGACCGCCAGGGAATTCCTGAGATGCTTCTATCTTACTGTTGTATTTCTATAAATATCAAGTTGATGGTGCTTTATATATGTTTCACTAGAAACATATTGATCTTCTTAGTGTATTCTTGCCTTCTTTTTCTTCTGTTTGGGTTTGCTGACATTTGTGCACTACAGGAGTTTGTTAAGCATATTGGCTGAAACCCCACTTCCATCCTAATGAAGGGCGGTGGCAAAAGACTACTTTCTGGGGAAGAAAGACAAAGTGCATTGGGTGTGTCAGGAGTGTGCTGGACATCATTGCACTTTATTATTTATGATATAGAAATTGCAGAGTATTTGACACGCACCTTTTTTATTTTTTGCCTGTCAAAACATATAGCTTACTTTGTTTTTCATCATTAAGTATTAAAGAAATCTTGAATGATGGGAATGAAGAAAACTCATAAATCGCTGGTGGTTCCAATCACCTCCAACCAATTTTCACATGTTGTGTTATTTCTTTGTTGTCTTTTTTACTCCGTTTAATTTTTATTTTACAAAGTTTGGATTCTAAATATACACGCAGTTTCATTCCTGATTTTTCTTCACTTGATATTCTGTGATAAGCATTTTATATGCTTTTGATAGTCTTTATTTAATAAGGTCTTTATAAATATCATTGTAAATATTTGTAATACTATTTTAAGTGAGGTCATCTGCTTAATGATCCCAATTGTATTGAAGGTTTAAGTTGTTTCCAAAAAAATTTTTTTAAGGATTGTTTTTCTAAGATAGATGCTCAGAAATAGAATTACTGGGTCAAAGGTCTTGAATACTCAAAAATTTCTGGTCTGTATTATTAATTTCATATATATGTGTGTGTGTATATATATAAATTCACATTTCCACATCTATGTATTGAGGATGCCCATATTACCCACCCTCAACAGCATGGGATCTTACATACTTTTAACCTTTAAAACTGTTGTTAATTTGACAACAGAGAATTGACGTCTTCTTGTTTTAATTTTCCTATGTCTGATTTCCACTGAAGTGGAATCCCCACTCTTCTTTTTTTAAATAAATTAAATACAAATTTTTTACCTATTTGTCATTTTTGGTTGAATTGTTTTCTAAATTCTGGGACTTGCCATTTTCCTTTCTTTTCTATTCTTTTCCTTTTTTGCGTGTAGGTATATTACATTTGCCTTTCCTGCTGTTATTTCCTCGAATGCATTTAAGCACACACTGCCCTTGCCTTCCAGAGGCTGGGTAAAGCTCCCTTCCTCCCCGAGGGTGAATGTCTACACTAATCATTCAAAGTGTATTACTGGTCTGTGGTTTGAGCTCAGTGACCAAGGCTGGTTATGACCCTTCCCAGAAGCTTCCACAGCTCTCGCCATCTCCCTTACCCTTGGCTTCCCATTTCTGAGCTAGGTGTTTATCTGTGACAAAACCTACTGACAAATGCCACAGCCCATCAGAGTCATTACTTCACAAAAGGTTCTTTGGAACCTCTAAATTAGGGATTTTCCTTCAATGTTGACCTTTCCGCTTTTTTCAAATGACTGTCATAGATATGGGCGTCACTTCCCCTTTCAGAAACAATGCTTAGCACGTCAGGGAACGCTCCTGCCGTTGACTCTTGTACTTCGGAAATGTAAATATCATCTCTTCCTTCCTTTTTTCCTTTCCTCCCTCCTCCTCTCCTTCCTTTGGTGAATCTTTACAGCCTCCCTGGGCGCAGAGCTGACTTCTGCTCAAGTGATAACTGGGCACCAGCATTCCCAAATCAGGCACTCTATGTACGGAGCCCAGGCAAGGGACCCTGAAATCCACAGATACAACAGAAATCACCTTCCAGTTCTTATCTAATCAATACTCTCAGATGTCACCTGTTGATCAGCAGTGACCAGGGACTTTAGTGTCCTAATATGGGACACAGGTGGCTCACAGTCTTTTGGCTTTAAAAGACCTGCCCCATTTCTCTTTCCTTAAACCTGGTCCCACTGGTGGGATTGTTCCCTACATGGCAGTTCCACCCAGCATGGAATATTGGGGCTCTAAGTCTTTTTTTTTTTTTAAATTGAAGTATAGTCGATTTATAATATATCAGTTTCAGATGCACAGCATATAGTGATTCAGTATTTTTACAGATTATACTCCATTAGAAGTTATTACAAGATAAAGGCTGTAATACCCCATGCTATACAATATATCCTTATTGCTTATCTATTTTGTACATAGCAGTTTGTATCTCTTAATCCCACTGGGACCTCTTAGTCTTTACAACCTCTCCAATGCCTTCTAAACTTCAACTCTGCCTAAATGCTAGGTGATCTTAGAGTTTATTTATTTCATCCAATCATATGAAATGGAAGACAATTGACTGTTTTGCATATATCAAAATAGCAATTTCATATGGTTCATTTTAATATTTTCAGAAATTATCCAAGGGATATAGAAGCATCATTAGAAAATTAGAAAATAGGGGAAAACATAAAGAAAGGAAATATACAAATATTATCACTGGTAATATTTTGTTGTATAATCTTCCAATTATTTCCATGTGGTACATGCCCATATAGATATACATACACACAGATTTTGTAGAAATGGAATCTAACCACCTACACAAAATGTTGTAATCTAATTAGCAATGTATTGTGAGCAATTTCCCATGCCAATACATGCACATTTTTTTTTTTTTGCGGTACGCGGGCCTCTCACTGTTGCGGCCTCTCCGGTCGCGGAGCACAGGCTCCGGACGCGCGGGCTCAGCGGCCATGGCTCACGGGCCCAGCCGCTCCGCAGCACGTGGGATCTTCCCGGACCGGGTCACGAACCCGTGTCCCCCGCATCGGCAGGCGGACTCTCAACCACTGCGCCACCAGGGAAGCCCCATGCCCTTCTTTACCATTATTTTTAGTGGCTGCATCATTTTCTGTTCTGTGGTTGTACCACAATTAAACATAACCAATAATCCCAAGGATGAAGGGCAGGGCTCTGGAGACAGGAGAAGGGTGGGGCGCATGGTCAGAGGAGCAGGGGAACACGGTGGTGTGAAGTTACTGGCACCACGGCTGGAAAGACTTTTGAGCTGCTTCACACTGTGAGAGGCCCTGGAGGGGTCTGGATGGATGAGAAACAGCCTCTGGCTCTGGAGAGGGGACCATTGGAAGCCTTATAAGAGGCTGGAAGTCATAGTCATTTGTTCATTCACTCAATAAATATTTATTGAACTCCTACATTGTACCAGATGTTCTCATGGGGATACCACAGTGAGCAAAATAGACACAGCTCTACTTTCAAGGAGTTTGTGTTGTAGGCTGGGGGAGGGGTGGAGATCATAAATAAATAAAATAACTGCACATTGAGAAAAGTGCTAGGAAGGAAAATGAGCAAGGGGATGTGATGAAACATACAGAGGTGCTGGAAGTGGGGTTATAATCTCAGATAGGTTGATCAGGTATGCCATCCTTGAGAAGGGGATATTTGAGCTGCGGATCCGAGTGAGTCAGGGGAAGAAAGTTCTAGGCAGAAGAACCAGCAAGTGCAAAAGGCCAAGTGGAGTCACTAAACACAACCCATGGTTTGAAACACTTTATTCATTCGTGTCTTCATCCAACCTGGGTTGTGCTCCTCCTCTGTTATAGATAAGAATGGGGAATTCAGATACTATTCCTCCCTCGAGGGAGAGAGCCATCCATTCACTTCATTTATTTACTCATTCATTCATTGATTCAAACACTTTCTGAGTACTTGTTATGGGCCAGATCTTATTCAGTAAAAAAGGAAACAAAGATGAGTAAGAATTAGTTGTTTTTCTCCAGGTCTTTCTGGGCAAGAGCAAGGAGGGGGGGAGGGAGCAGTCAGAGAGAAGAGGTGGCCAGTTCAGGGTCCCACAGCTGGCAAGCATCAGAGATGGGACTAGAAGGATGTGTCCTGCTTCCTAACCAGAGTTTTGTCTGCCATGTTTTCCTGTGACCCCTACCCTTCTATATCAGTCTACCTTCCATTAATAATGGGTTGGCCTACCTTCCAAGAATAGACAAATCCAATTTGTCTATTCGAAGTTTTTGCATACAACTTCCCTAAATCCACACCTGGAAAAAGCATTAAACATCTATATCATTGCAGGCCCTAAGATTAAGTCTCTAAGTGGTTCTGTTTACAGTCCTCTCATGTTCACTGGATGTCATACAAGTGGCTCAGCACAAACAGGGAGCCATCGCCTTTAACAGCTGGGTGTTAATGACTACACTTGCCAGCAGAGCTGTGTCTGGGTACCCCCCAAATATCAAAGTCCTTGTTGGGCTGGTTGCAAGTGTGATGGGGCCAGGTGGTCAGTGAGTATGGAGTCCCGTCCACACTTGGGGTGACCAGGGAGAGCCAGCAGGAAATGTAATTGGCCAATGGAAGATTCAGAAATGTGAATAAAAAGAACTTCAGGACATATATCCTCACACGTTATCATTTGACTATGGGAAGACCCTTGATCTGGAATACCTTGACCTGAATTTGAATCCTACTTCTGCCTCTTGTAGCCTGGATGACCTTGGGCATTTCACTTAGCCTCTTGGAGTCTCTGTTTCATCGTTGTAGAATAGGCATGTGGCAAACACTGCTAGTAGCCCACTGAATAGCTATTACCCCCATCTGCCTTGCTATCAGAGCCCTGGGTTTCATCCACGTGGCAGTGTGCTTACTATGGGCATACATCACATTTGGTCTAAGTTAGTGATTGGTTGAGGAGCTGGCATGTGACCAAGTTCTGACCAATAGGAAGTCTGGTTGAAGGTTTATGCAAAACATTTTCCTTCCTTTTCTTTCTTGCCTTGAGTTCCTTTGTGCAAAGAAAGATGTGCTAGTGCTAGCTGAAGCAATCATCTTACAGCCATGAGATGATGAGCCTATAAATAAAAGCCCATGCACTGGGGATAAACAGGGGGAGGACAGAAAGCTCCTGATGATAACACTTAACTGTTGCATTTGGTACGCCTTTTTGCAGGAGGTAATGAAGTCATTTTTAGTCTTTGGGTGCTCTGTTACTGGCACCTGAAGCATTCCTAACGTAAGAGATAATGACAGCTATTTTCTAGAGCTCCTGGGGGAATTAAATGATATATTGTATGTACTGTTCTTGGCATATTGTGTCACTCTCTTCCCAGATCCTCTCTCTATATAGTGTGATCTCTTACTCAAGCCTTGAGAAAGCCACCTTGGAAGAGAGTGACATGTTGGTAGTGACATTTGCAAGACAGTTGATGGCCTCTTGAAATACTCAGAGGGCAATAATATAGTAAAATACAATTCAGAATAATTGTCAGCGTGTGCCACCATTAGACCTGTCAGAACCCACCTCTTGGATGGAACGTTTATCAAACAGATATGTAACACAGAGGGAGTCTTTTAATAGAGGTTTTCACAAGTGTGTTGTCATCATTCATTCTAATATCCAGTGTATCCAAGGGAGCTAAGTCAGTAAATACGATTTCACCCACCTTGGTTCAGGAGTGGCCATGTGGAACAATTCTGGCCAATTAGACGGGAGAGAAATCTGCTGTAAGCTCTGCAGAAGCGTTTCCTCTCTTCTAAGAGAAAGCCACAGAAAGTGAGGGTCTCCCACTTTCCCCTGATGCTGTGGTATCTGGTTGAGACATTTGGAATCACTGTGGCCCTGTTATTACCCTGCTGAGGATAAAACCAACACGGAGACGCAGAGGATGTCTGGAAGGAGTCCACTCTTTGATGGCAACACTGAGTTGCTAAGCTAGCCAGTCCTGGAAACTGCCCTGCACCTGGACTTTCATGAGCTAAACATGAGCTAAATATTTACTTGTGGTTTATGAGTTGAGGTTTTGGGGTTTTGTTGCTGAAAGCATCCTGCCTGATACTCTGCGTTTACTTAAGAAATTTCGGTTTATGCAAAGAAAACCCAGATGTACACCCAACTTTATGGAGCCAAGCTCTTGCAGGAAGTGAGGTGGGGCTTTGGTGAGGAAGGTCGTGCTACACTGATGGTTATGGATTGGCCAAGAGGCACCTCTGCGCCCCTGCTGGCAAGAGAGTTCAGCTCTGTTGAAGCCGCAAATTGGTAAAGGAATCGAGGTATTAGTCAGGGTTCTCCAGCAAGACAGGAGAGAGCGAGAGATTTACTTTAAGGAACTGGCTCACACAATTGTAGGGTTGGCAAGTCCAAAATCTGCAGAGTGGGCTGGCAAACTGCAGAACAAGGGAAAAGTTGACATTATAGTTCAAATCCAAAGGCCATCAGTTAGGCTTAAGTCCCAGAAGAGAGCCAGTGTTGCAGTTCAAATATGAAGGCCAGGGCTTCCCTGGTGGCGCAGTGGTTGAGAGTCCCCCTGCCGATGCAGGGGACACGGGGTTCATGCCCCGGTCCAGGACGGTCCCACATGCCGCGGAGCGGCTGGGACCGTGAGCCATGGCCGCCGAACCTGCGCGTCTGGAGCCTGTGCTCCACAACGAGAGAGGCCACAACAGTGAGAGGCCCGCGTACGTCAGTCTTTTTGTTCTATTTAGGTCTTCAACTGATTGGATGAGGCCCACCCACATTGTGGAGGTCAATTTGCTTTGCTGAGAGTTCACTGACTTAAAATGTTAACCTCATTCAAAAACATCCTTGTAGGTACAACCAGAATAATGTTTGACCACATATCTTGGCACTGTGACCAAGCCAAGCTGACACATAAAATTAACCATCACATCTACTATAATAACAATAGTGAACTTGACAGGCCCTCAGCAGACAGATGCTCAAAGATGCGCTTGGTTAAGGCTGTGTAGCTCTCCCCTGGCCAACAGTCTGTAACAGGTGCCCCACCTGCAGTCCCTCCCTGCTCCTAGCAGTCTTTGCTCTGATTGTGCCCCGTTTGAAACTTTCGGTGCCTTCCATTCCATCTACAAACAGAATGGAGGGCAGGCCTCTGAACCTGAAATTTGTGGCCCTTTGTGAATAAGGATCAGTGTGTCCTCCTGCTTCTTTCCATATGCAGGTCCCACTGCCCTTCTCCCAAAATGCCTCTTCATTTTCCTCCCTCATTCTGTCCCCTTTGTTCGTATTGTCTCCTTCATCAGCAGCAGTGGATCTCAATGCTGATTACACATCGAATTCCCAGGGAGCTATAAAAAATACAGATGCCTCGATCCCCACCCCAGTCAATTGAATCAGACTGTCTGGGAATGAGGCGTGGAGTCTGTATTTTAAAAGTGCCCTGGGGTGACCCCAAGGAGCTCTGCTCTGTATTGTCTCCTTCCCTTCCTGGGAAAATACTATCATTATTAATGGACCCTTCACCAGCTCCTCCTCCATGCTGTCTTCCCTGGCCAGCCCCCTCAAAGCCACCTCTAAGCCCCAAGCCTCCCTGAACTGCCCTTAGAGCCCTCAGTTCACTCTACATTGTATTGGGCTCTCCTGAGTCTTGTACCCCTAGAGGCCATAAGTCCCAGGAGGGCAGGGTCCACCTCGGATTCTCCTGTGTGACCTACTGAGCACCATACTTTGTCATACTCTGTGCCACTGTGCACTCTGCTCCCTCTCCTGGGGTGTTTACTCCCCTCCTGTCCACCTGATGAACTCCTCTTCAACCTTCAGAGCCTTGCTCAGACATCATCTCCCTGAGGACGCCTTTCCTGACCCTGCTGGCAGAGCAAAGCACAGCCTCCTCCGGCCTCACTTGCTTCTGTGCCTCACCTCCCCTCCCCCATGGTGAGTGCACCTAGAATAGTCCTTAGGATACACTGCAGGTGCTCCGTGAATCCACTGACGTTGGTTAAATGGATTTGCATTTGCAGTGAGTGCCCACCAAGACTCCACCTGCATCTAACTACTCCTCTCTATCTCCACCCACAGTTAACAGCAAACCAGGTCTGCTGGATTCAACTTGAAAGAAACATTTAAGGAAGGAAGGAAGGCAGGAAAGGGAAGGGAAAAAGGGGGAAAGAAGGAAGACATTTATAAAAACAAAAACCTCTATTTAGAGAGAGATGGTTTTGGGGTAAGCTGTTGTGAAAAGAGTGGCAAGGAGAGAGAGGTTCAGCCAGTGTGTTCCTTTTCCCACTAAATACCCAACCCAAAGAAAATAAGTGCTCAGAGATAAACACATCTCCAAGGGAAGTTTCTTTTCCCCTCCCCAGGAACATTGTGGGACGGATTCTAGAGAAGGGAAAATGGGTCCCAAATGGCTGAGTCATTTGACATACGACAAGCAAATGGTCAGGGCCCGCTGGGGAAGGAGCCTACATGGCCCCAGCTCATCTCTGCGAGGACCAGGGTCACCGCTGAGATCCTTGCACACTTCCCCCGCCTCAGCCCTGCTCAGTTTGCAGGGCTGCCTTGGATGCGCCATGGATCTTCGCTCCGAAGTCACAGAGCCAGGCTACAGATGAAGCGGATCCTGAGCTGGGCCAGGGCCACGCCCCAGACTGGGAACCGAGCTGCGTTCCAGCCTCTGTCCTGCTTGGCTGACGTGATTCCGCCTTCGCCCCCAAGTCTGGCCAGGCCCCGGGTGGAGCTGGAGCTGGGAAAGTCCTGAGGAGAGAGTCACCGGTGCAGGCCAGTCTGAAAAGTCGGGATTGCCATCCCCATTTCATAGATAAGGAAACCGAGGTTTATGGAGCACGAGAGACTCACCAAAGGTCACACAGGCAGGAAGAGACCGGGCTGAATGGGAGCCCCGGGCTGTTGGCTTCTAAAGCCTGCTCTTTCCTTCTCTGCCACTGTAATATCTATGGTGGTGGCAGGCAATACTCTTCTTTTGCTCCTGAGTGACACTGCTGAATTATTTTTAAGAAAAAAAGCAAAAAACCGAACTCTGCTCTACTCAAACTGAGCTCAAATGCAGCCACCAAGAGGGCAGAAGTCTTCCCTTTGAGAGTTGTTGGGTATCGACTGAGCCTACATCCCCACCAGGCCCCGTGCAGGGCACTTGGGAGAGCACAGAGCATAAGACAGACATGAAACCTGTCTTCATCCAGCCCACTGTCTAGGTCTGGCTTCCGTCTGACCCCCATCAAGCTGACGCTTGGCTCTGGTAGCGTGACATCCACGGCTCTCGAGTCCCATGCACTTGACCTAATGTCTTGAGTTGTTGGTCCTAAGCAGGGCCACACCGGGAAGGGCAGTGCAGAAAAAAAGGAAGAACAGATAGTTAACCAGACAGAACACGCAGGGACGTGGTGACTAGGAGCTTTCATAAAAGAAGGGGGCTGAGGGGAGGAGGGAATGTATATTTAGAAACAAAGAGTCTGACCAACTAAGTGGAGAGAAAGGAGAAAAAAAACCCCAAATCCCTGCAGTAACCTGTTTGCAGGAGCTGCCTAATTTAGCAGAAAATCACACACACTGGTCCTGGCACAGGCTGAAGGAAGGTATTTCCTCCCCAGCTTGGGTCAAATTTCATTCATAGGTACCGGCTAAAATTAGACCCTCTGCTTTCATTCTGGTCCAAACTCCCTGCCTAGCGTAATATTTGGGAGAAACAGGCACTCCATTAAAAGTGTGCCTTTCTCCCAGTGGCCCCTGGCCTGGGAAGGGCTGGGCCCTGTCCTCAGCTGGCGGCCGCTGCGGCTCATAAACCCGGGTCTAAATTCAAAGTATCCGCTCTGACTGGTGACCTCTGGTTCCCAGGCAAACCCATGCCTCCTCCTCCAGCTCACACCCAAGACCTGGTCAGATCACTGGGAGGGACCCATTTTAGGTCTGAGACCTTCTGTCTGAAGGTGACTCTCCAGAGAGGGAAGATGGCCTGGGAAGAGGTGCTTGTCATCCCTGGCCATGTGCTGGGGCTTCTTGCTGGGGCACGTCCTACTGTTCCCCTCTTTTCTGGACTCAAGGAACCTGCCATCCAGGCCTTTCAGTCTTGGACAAAAATAGTTTTATTGTTATTGTTATTCTCCACATTAATATAACATTGAGGAAGGACTTGGTGGAATCAGCACCATGTTTGGACCAATTCATTCACTCAGTGAATGTTTACCGAGCACTTTGTATTTGGAGTCTTTTGGTTGTGAGTAACAGAAAAGAGAAGGGCACCTTGGGCGCACCTGGCCTCCAAGAGCTGGACATGTGCCAGGGATGGGCTGGACTCACAGCCTGGGCCTGGTCGTAGGGAAACCCAGCACCTCTACTTCTCTTCCAGCAACAGTGTCAACTCTTCTCTCACTGCCTGCTGACCTTTCTGCTGCTCAGACCATGTGGCAGAACGTGGCTCCTGTTGCATATGGTCTCAGTTCCAGCCATCTGCACAGAGACTCCTCTTTCTGGGTTTCAATTCCAAAGTCCCAGGGAAGGTTTCTGATTGGCTCAGCTTGTACCAGGTGCCCACCCCTCAACCAATCAGCAGCAGCCAGGGAAGGGTCATTTACTAGCATGGTGGATTCTGCTGCAACCATGTGAATGGCATGAGGAAGAGACATTCCTGGAAGTACAGAGACAGTTTTAATCCTTTGCAGTTGCTGCTCTGCAAGTGGCCTGTGAAAACACAGAAAAGGACCTTGACCCAGGCACAGCAAGTTAAGGAAGGCTTTCTGGAAGCCTCTATGCTGGGTGAGTGAGACTTAGCCAGGATGTGAGAAGGAAGAGTGGAGAAGGTTGTTCAGAGAATGGCACAGGCAAAGACCTCAAGGCAAAACCCAGGTCTCCCAGGGTGGAAGTCCTGGCACCACCAGTCTCCAGCTGTGCTGAACTCAGGCAAGTCATGTTGCTTTCTGAGCCTCAGTTTCCTCATCTGTAAATGGGAATCCTAGCACCTTCCTCCAGGAGTTATGCGGATTGAATGAGACTATGTCCACAGTAGCGCCTGGCATGTGGGTAGCTCAGCGTGTGTCAGTTGACTCTGTTCACCCTGGGTGCAGGGGTCCCTTCTGGGCAGGCGATGTCCCACAGGTGGTCCCTTCTCACCTTCAGTCTCAGCTCAGCCATCACAGGGCATCATCACAGAAACCCTCCCTGACCTGCCTTCAAAGTGGGCTTGCCTTTAACTCCTAATATATCATCTTATTTCCCTCCTAGAACTTTTCTCAATTTGCAGTTATTTGGTTTGTCATTTTTTAAAAAATCGAACTATATTTGACATATAACATTGCGTAAATTTAAGGTGCACAATATGTTGATTTGATACATTTCTTTATCGCAATATGATCACCACCGTAGCATTAGTTAAGACCTCGACCACACCGCATAATCATCATTTCTTTTTAGTGGTTGGAATAATTAAGATCTAGTCTCTTAGCAAGTTTGATGCCTCCAACACAATCGTGTTGTCTATATTCACTCTACTGTGCATGAGATCTCTAGGACTTATTTACTGCTCGTCGCAAGTTTGTAAACCACATCTTTCCTATTGTCTTCTCATTTATAACCTGGTTTTGCTTGAGGCTGAAAGGGCCATGAAGGCAAGGACGGTGCCTGTTTTGTTATCTGAGGTACCCTCATGATACACAGGGTGCCTGGCACCCAGTAGGTACTCCATCAGTGTCTGCTGTGTCAATGAATGAGAGGATGCAGACATGTAGAAAAGAAATCTTGTCGGTCTCACAGGGGTGGTTTGGATTTCTCAGACAATCTCTGGCTGAGAGCTCCCTCAACAAAGTCAATTGACAGCTACATGAGTCCTGAGCCCCCTGAAGAGAACCCCTCCCACACCCTAGTTCAAAGGCTTTGGTGCTCCGGGCCATCACCCAGACCTACAGTACCTGGAAAGCTCAGGTGGACTCCCAACCATCCTATTCTCTGAGACTCCTCCCACCAGGCTTTTTTTTTTTTTTTTTTTTTTTTTGCGGTACGCGGGCCTCTCACTGTTGTGGCCTCTCCCGTCGCGGAGCACAGGCTCCGGACGCGCAGGCTCAGCGGCCATGGCTCACGGGCCCAGCCGCTTTCCGCGGCACGTGGGATCTTCCCGGACCGGGGCACGAACCCGTGTCCCCCACATCGGCAGGCGGACTTTCAGCCACTGCGCCACCAGGGAAGCCCCAACCAGGCCTTTTAAGTTGGGAGGTGGAACGGGCTTGGGCCTGGGGCTCTAGCTCTGGCCCCGGACTCCCTAGGACTTGCCCTGGGAGAGATTTCTCCTCAGGGCCTGAGCAGAGGCTTCTCACCCTCCCCATCTTACTCGTTCTAGGGGTGATGAGCTCCATCCGACAGAGGAGCTGAGAAGGATAAGAGCAAGGCCTGGTCCAGGTGGTCCCCCAGCAGCAGCCCTGGGGCGTGTCTTGGGATCAGCCCCTGCGCAAAGGCTGACCCCGCTTCCCAACATTTTCTCCCCCATCCTTGGCCATTCTCCTCCCTCACTGACCTCCTGCAACTTCCTAGAAAGTCTCCCCTGTCTCCCTCCTTGTCTTAGCTTGGCTTCCCCACTACAAACCTGGATATGAGGATGTAAGTCCAAGTAGTCATCTGGAAAGTGATGTCCAAAAGTGCTGACAAGGGGAACGGGGCCATGAGACAGGCAGGGGTAGGGGGCCCATACTGGGTGCATTAACAGTGAGCGTTCTATCCTGCTCCTGCCCTGCGAGACGGTGTCGAACACTTGCCCAGCCCACCAGAGGGGCGGGAGCCATTTGTTGAGGGGTCCTGTGATGAGTGTTAAACTCCCCAGCCCTGTGGCCTGGGCTGTGTGTAGGGAGCCTCAGTCGACTTGTAGGAACTTCTGGTCCATCCTCTTTGGGTCAATGTTCAGGGGAACGGTGAGTGCCGAGGGCTTATGGGCAGGGGCATCTGCTCCCCCACCCATCACCCCAGCCCTCTGGGTGGCCTCTCCCGCCACCCCCAGGGCTCCCACTGATTGTGCACTGCCCCCTCACCCCAAGGGCCTCTCATGCATCCCTGATGGTTGACTTTGCACTGGTCCATCAACCCTGGAAGAATTGCCCACCCTACCCCTACCCCAACCAGGACCCTTTCTTTATGTCCCCATTTAACCTCCCAATGACCCCTGTTCCCTTTGTTCAACCCTTTCCCCTGCCTCCTGTCCAGGAACTTGGAGATGTGACCAGGACTGGGCGAGATGTTACCTCCCTGAAGCGGCAGGAGGGTGGGGGAGGGTGGGTCCGCTTCCTGAACGCCTCCTCCTGGGATCTTCTGTGTCCGATGGAGTGAGTCACGTCCTCCGCCTCTCCCCAACCTGGCCTCTCTCCTCGTCTCTCAGAGAGGCGCTGGCCCTTCCTTCTTCCTCCTGTTTCCCCATTGAGAGAAAAGGATCTGCTGAGACTCCGGGTGGCCCAGGATACAATGAGGTTCAGCCTGGATGATCCAATCGGCCGTACGGCTGGGCTCAACGGTCTAGCCCCTCCTTGGGCAGGAACACAGCCTCTGGTTCTCTAGGGGTCTTGCCAAGTCCTTGAAGCATCAGGTGGGGCCCTGGACAAGGGAGAAGAACGTGTAGCTACAGCCCTGCTCTGAGGAAAACGTCTATTTTACAGGTGAGAAAACGGAGGCTCAGAGAAGGTAAATTACTCACCCAAGACCCCAGAGCTCGCCAGTGTCCGATGCCAAAGCCCAGTGTTCTAATTTGCAGAATCACTGTGTGTCCAGGCCCGTGCCATTCCTTACGAGAGGTGCAAAGAGGGGTACCCAATGGACACCCCGGGGAGCCCAGGGCAGAGCTGGGAAATGAGGCTGGCCTCTGCCCACCATCTTCGCTGCCTGGCCCTCTGATCTCCACTCCTGCCCTCTGTGATCCGCTTGCCACAGAGCAGCCAGGGGGAGCTTAAAAGAAATGTTCTGATCATGTCACTCCCGTTTACAACCTTCCAATGGCTTCCAGCAGCCCTGAGAACGAAATCGGAACTTTCCCCAAGGGCCCGTGTGGCCTCCTTCTCCAATCTCACCTGGACCCTCCACCTTACTCACTGCTCCCCGACTCGAGTCCCCTGGCTGTCCCCAGATACCCCAAGTTCCTCTGCGTCTCTGCAGAGGAAGGCATCTCTGCTGAAAGCTCATCACCCCTGTTATCCGGAACAGCCTGTCCTGACCCTGCAGCTGGAAGTATCTTCTAGTCTTACTGCTAGGTCACCTGATCGTATTTTCTCACCACCTGATGTATTTCCTCATTTACTCGATGATTTACTTGTATATTGTCTCTCCCCCGCTAGATCATGGGCTCCGTTAGAGCAGGTACTTGTCTGACCGCTTCACTGCTTTATTCCTAGTGTCCCAAGGGTGTTTGGCACATAAGTGGGGCCTCTAGTCAACAGGCATTTGTTGAACGACAAGACACTCCATTTCCAGAGCTTGAGCACAACGCTTGGAATTTGGTCTGCTCTACTGGGCAGCACTGAATGCAGGTACACACACAGGGACGCACACACACACACACACACACACCACACACACACACACACACACATGCGCGCGTGGCTCCAGGAGTGCACGCAGACCCTGGCCATGGCTCCAGCTTCCCCTACTTTCAGATCCAGGGACGACTTGGAATTTGGGATGTGTCATCATCGTTGTTAACACGCCATGTCTGGCGTCTCAGGACCACTCACGTAGCATCCCGCCAGCCGGCCTTCTTTGCCCTCTCAGTCTGTCTTCCTACATGGGAAAAAAGCATGTCCTCAGCCTCGCAGGCAGATCTGGCTGAGCTTCCCTGCTTAGTGGCCTCAATGGTCATGAAACCCACTCACCTTTATGAACATCTTTGACAGCCTTTTTGGGAAGTGTCCTTCTGGATATCATCGTGAGTCTCTGCTTCTGTCTCTTTCAGTGCCTCTACCGCTCTGTCTATTTCTGTCTCTCTCTCTCCCATTATTTTATTATAAAAGTGACCTTCAATCCAAGAGTCTGTTCCCCCTAAAGAGAAGCAGCTGGACATGACCCAAGTGTCCACGTTTCCCTCCCCATCTAATTCTAATTTTGCTCATTCGTAGGCCAACTGCTGAATCTCTCGCTCTCTCTTCGTCTGTCTCTTTCTCTCCCGCTCTTCTCTCTCTCCTCCAACCCCCGCTCACCACCCGCCCCCGCAACACAAACACACACTATATACCCGTACCAAACATTCATTCTCAGGGATAATTTTGTGTTCTCCAAGGAGATCAAATTTAAAATGCATGCAGTGGTCAGAAAATGACCTCGGTGAGTTCAGTGCACCAGTTACAGGATGATAACTCCACAGCTTCCGTGTTGGGAGATGCAGGTGACTGTGGACAGGGCAGGCTGGCTAGCCCTTGACCTACCCTGACGGGAGCCCTCCACACAGCTCTGGCCAAGCATTGCTGCACGGATGGGGGCTCACTGTGGTCACGTCTTCTCACGCTTCAGAAGAGGCCAGAAAATCATTTTAACTTTTAAAAAATCTGAACTCTTTCATTCAAAAATGTGGATAAATCCAAACGTACACACTCTATGAGCACAACATAACATGTCTGCCTGCACTGAGCCCTGGACTGCCAGTCTAAGACTTCTGCGTGAAATCTGTAAGAAGTAAGACAAAGTGTGTGTGTGTGTGTGTGGTGTGTGTGTGTGTGTGTGTGTGTGTGTGTGTGTGTGTGTGTTTGGTAGGATGATGAAGCTCTTTCCTTCAGTTACAAATGGAGCATAGTTTCTGATCCAATTGTAATAACCTATATTATCCCCTTACATTTACATTATCCCCAACTATTTCCCTATTTTTAGACATTTAAATTATTTCAAGGTTTTTATTACCACTGTGCTGAGATGAACTTCCTTAAAGTTGGTTCTTTACATTCATCCATCTTTGTACACACATCTGTCACAGACCTGGACTGTAAAGTTCTGTTTCTAAGATTGTCTTCTTTAAGAACTTCTAAAACAAAAAACGTCTTATTTTTCTTTGTATGCCTATTGCCTGACTCTCTTCCTGGATCATAGAAGGCATTCAGTAAATGTTTGGTGAGTGAAGAAACAGGGTCAGAAAAGAAGGAAAGTCAGCTTTACTATGCATCAAGGGAAAGTTCAGTGATTTTATAAAGTTGAGTCCTGGTATTGAAAGCACATTTAACCAGCAAGACGTAGACCCATTTTTCTGCTAATGTCACACTATATCATTAAATCACTTCCCTCTACCCTTGATTCTACCCAACTCCCCATCCACACACCTGAAGTTTGTATCGTGGAACACAGAAGACAATTCACATTTCCCTGGAGTAATGATTATGATCGAATTCTCAAACCTGGGGTTTGGCCTTTATTATTATTATTTTTAATTTAGTTATTTATTTTATTTTTGGCTGTGTTGGGTCTTCGTTGCTGCGCACAGGCTTCTCTGTAGTTGTGGTGAGCTGGGGCTACTCTGTTGTGGTGCTCGGGCTTCTCATTGCAGTGGCTTCTCTTGTTGCAGAGCATGGGCTCTAGGCGTGTGAGCTCAGTAGTTGTGGCTCGCGTGCTCTAGAGCGCAGGCTCAGTAGTTGTGGCACAAGGGCTTAGTTGCTCCGCAGCATGAGGGATCTTCTCGGACCAGGGCTCGAACCCATGTCCCCTGCCTTGGCAGGCAGATTCTTAACCACTGTGCCACCAGGGAAGCCCTGGCCTTTATTTTTTTAACTCAAATTAAAACCAATTTGAGCCCTCAAACGACAGATGGGCAGGAAGCCCAAGGTCTGCCACTTGGGTACCTCCCTCTGCTTGAGTTGCCCACGATCTCCAGGGGTTTATACAGTCAGAAATAAAAGTCAGCCAGCTGGTAATAAATCTTGCCCTCACACAGCTCTGAGAGCGAGGACCTCCTTAACTTTTTACCCTGGCACCTTGCTTGCCGCACCTTAGTCCCAGCACTCAGAAGGCAAAAAGCCATTCCCAGGTACAACCCCAGTTTATCTAAGGAGGGAATTTCTCTCCCGGTGACTGCAGTGTGTCATAGATGTTTCCTTGGTTCCCACAAAGCCTTGCCTCTTTGGGCCTCTTTTTCTTGTGTTTGAATGTCAAGGCCGAAGGGAAAGGGAATAATTAGCAATCAGTTTCTGTGTCCATCTAATCCTCTCCAATATGAATAAGAGAAGGCTATTCTGTCCCGTTCCCATATAGGGGAAAGGGAAAATCCCAAAGTTAGAAATGTGGAAGTGGCATGTTTTCCTTCAGGGCTGACTTGCTAATGGGTATGAGGTTTCTTGCTAATGGGTATGTTTGGGAATTAGATAGCGGCGATGGTTGCACAACTTTATGAGTATATTCAAAAACCACTGAATTGCACACTTCTGATAGGGTGAATTTTATGGTATGTGAATTACATTTTAATTAAAAATTTTTTTAAAAAACATGAGCTAAATTATTTGCCTCTGCCCTCTGCCAGCTGTGCTCTGCTGGCCCTGGGACTTGGATCCCTTGCTGCTAAGTTGTTCCTCCCTGAATCTGGACCGGAGGCTCACTGGGTAGAGGTTCTGGCCAGGGCTGGCCCAGGGAGCCTCTGTGAGCCGTAGGCCCC
>NW_006792411.1:685201-686090 GCF_000442215.2 Lipotes vexillifer
TGAAGGGTAGATTTATGGCCCGGAGGTTCCCAGGGTAACGATGAGTGTGGGTGGGGCCAGTAGGCAGAGGCTGCTACATGGGTAACAAGGGACTGGAAGTGAGAATGTTTTCTTTCCTATAACTCCAGGAGAGAAAGGGGGTGGGGTAACCTCAACTGAAGAAGGAAGCGATCCCCGTATTCTCAGTTCAGTAGCTGAAAAGGATCCTCGAAATGATTTTAAGTGACAGAATGGAAGTTCTACTCTTTTATAATTGGGGTCCTTCTTGATCTGTATTTGATTGTAAAAATATATTAGTTCAGAATAATTTTGGCTTTGTCATCACTTTAAACGGAAACCCTTGAATCTCCTGGATCAATTACCACACTGGCCCACTGTCACACCTGGAAGCTCTCTTCCCTTACCCCTTGTCTAAGGACTGGGGGTGGAGTGAGTGGTCCTCTTCTACAGGTGGGCAGGGTTCTTTTTTGTGTTCTCTAGTTAGGAGAGGAGAAGATGGAAAGATCCCTTATGGAGGAATTAATCTAAGTCTTCAAATGATAAACACTATAAACTATCAAGGCATTCTGGGAATGCTTTACCCTCAATAACATTTCCTCAAACATTCTCAACGGCAATCAGTGTAAAAGTTCGAGCTATCTCTATTTAAATGTCCGAAGCCCAACTTAAATTGCCTTAAAAAGAATTTATTGGGGGCTTCCCTGCTGGCGCAGTGGTTGAGAGTCCGCCTGCCGATGTGGGGGACGCGGGTTCGTGCCCCGGTCCGGGAGGGTCCCGCGTGCCGCGGAGCGGCTGGGCCCGTGAGCCGTGGCCGCTGAGCCTGCGCGTCCGGAGCCTGTGCTCCGCAACGGGAGAGGCCACGACAGTGAGAGGCCCGCGTACGGCAAAA
>NW_006792411.1:686152-690625 GCF_000442215.2 Lipotes vexillifer
ACCACCTGGGGGGGGGGAATAGGGAGGGTGGGAGGGAGGGAGACACAAGAGGAAAGAAATATGGGAACATATGTTAAAAAAAAAAAAAAAGAATTTATTGGTTCATGTAAACTAAAGCAGAGTGGACTTCAGGCATGGCTTAATCCAGGGTATCAAGAAAGATCATCAGACTCCAGTTTCTTTTTTCTCCACTTCTTGGCTCTGCCAAAGAAAAGTCTTATTGCAATGCTCTCGTTGCAACACATTGATGCTGGCTGAGTCATATACTCACTCCTGAATCAATTACCATGTCCAGGGGAATGCAATGTTAAGATTGGCTAGGCCTGCATCCTGTGCCCATTTTTGGAGTAAGGATGAAATCCCATATTAACCATGTGGATGAGCAAGGGCAACAGGGTAGTTCCTTAGAGAAAAATTGTTGTATATTTTCTAGGAGAGGGGAGAATGGGTGTTGGGTGACAAGAACAACAAGATGTAGATTAAAAGCTTGGATTCCTGTCTAATTTTTTTTCTTTTCCAAATGAAAGACCCAGGAATGAGTATATAAGTAGAAAACTACAAAGAAAAACAGAGGATTATCAGGAGACTCAGAAGAGTGGTTACTTTTGAGGGAGAGGAAGGGCATGTGATAGGAAAGGAACACTAAGTTTTCTTGATGTTTGACCTGGTAGGTGACCTCATGGAGGCGTGCTTTAAAACTCACATGTGCCGACGCTGGCTAGCTCTTTCCTCTTCCTCTGGGAAACACGCACAGTCCACACTTCCCAGCCTCCCTTGCAGTGAACGTGGCCATGAAACTGAGTTCTGGCCCATGGAACATGGGAGGAAGTGCTGTGTGCCACTTCCAGCCCTGACCCGTGAAACCACTCTGTCTTCTTACATCTCTGCCTGGGTGTTGATCTCCAAGGTAACCTTGGGAGCCTGGTGATGAAGACGGTGGACATGCAATCATTCTGGATCCCTGAGCCACACCCTGGAGCAGAGGGCTCCCCTCCCCACACACTGTCACTGTTCAGGATTACCCGTTTTGACTTTACAACGAAAGAAAGTTCTTTTGAGTGAAGTCATTGAAACGTTAGGGCTTGCAAACCTTGATTCATAGGGTACATAATGTTTTATACACTTTTCAGTACGTATGATAGAGCTGACAGTAAAAAAAAAATGTAAAGAACAAAGGAAAATGAAGGCTAGATGCAGATCGTGGGAATAGCAGGAAAGCGGGAGGACCTCCCACATTCAAAGCATTTCCAATTCTTATTTCTGGAGCGGGTACAGCTTCAAGGGTGGAAGCTAGAAGACACTTTCCTATCTACATTTTTTCTGATCCTTTTGTAGACTCTGTCATGTGGGTAGAAACTCTGAAATGTTCTTTCTGAACTACTTTCTCCAGGCTGTGTGAGGCTGAAAGCAGAGGAAAAAGAATAGTAATAATAATAACAATAGCAGGAACTATTTACTGAGTGTTTGTTCTAGCCAGTTACCCTGCTCAGCCCCAAACCACAGATCTCTGGGAACTATCTTTCCTTCTATTTGAGAAATGGAGTAACCCAAGAGTGTAATTATGCAGCTGAGGATTCCAGCACTGCGTCCCTTACCCCTCCACGGGGCTGATAAGTAAGGGGGACTTAGTGCAAAGGTGGTGTCTGATGACCTGTGAAATCTGCCCAGAAGTGGACGTGGGGAGCAGGGGGTTGAGGCCACAACACAGCCCTGAGGTCATTCCCTGGGCTCTCTCTCCCACCTGCTTCTCTTCCCAGCAACGGAAAGAGTCCAAGCCGGGAGGGCTGCTTCCGTGGGAGTTGAACTGATCCCCTCCACCCGTCTTCTCACTTCTCGTTCTTTTAGCTCAGTATCTGGATGGATCTCATATTTCCTCCTCCTTGTCACCTTCACCCAGGCAGTTCCTATCTGCCTCAGCTCTCAGAAGAGTGTTTTACTACTCTCTTAATCATTTTTGTTAAAGAAAATGAAGATTTGCGGTTAACTACAACACTCACCTGCTAGTCCCTGCCCACGCCCCACAAAAAGAGGACCCAGAACTGTCTGGGGTCCCACCCAAGGTCTTTAAGCAAACCAGGCACCCCTGTAGGAGATTTCCACACTCCAGGGCCCGAAACAAGGGGACGCAGAAAACAGAGGAGGCATTCAAAGACATCCTTGCAGGCAGAGACACACTTGCCCTTGACCACACAGCCCACAGAGAGGAGGTGGGCAAGTTCTTTATACTGAGGAACGTATATACTTCTAATATGGCCCAGTGCCCTTCGTGCTTTGCCCAGGAGAAATCACACATAAGGATGGAGAATTCTAGTCCCAGGCTCTGCTCTGAAGGATCTGCAGGAATGGGTGGGGAGGTATTGGTGATGAAGGCTTGGCTTCACAATGACAGGATGTTGCTTCCCTCTGAGTCCCACCCATCCCAGGCCACCCTGGGAAGAATATGCTGTACTTTAGCACTCGTGAGGGAAAAGAAAGCCAAAGACACACTATAGGACAGAGACTTTTTTTTCCCCCAGGAAATATATTTCTGACAAGAGAAGCCAGCACTAAAATGTCACTGTCTCCCATCCTCACTCAGCACAAATGGTGACAATCATGAACTTTCCCACCACCAGCCCCTTGGGAGGAGCCTGTGGGAAGCACTCCATCCCTGGATTTCAGAGCATGAACTCTGGATATACTCATATCCATGTTTAAATCCGGAATCCACTGCTTCCTAGCTGTGACCTCAGGCTAGTCATTTGATCCCGTTGGGTCTCAGATGTCCCGTGAAGTTGCTGTGAGGATTAACCATGTTAGGGTATGGAGATGGCTTAGTGCAGGGTCTGACACTTAGCAAGCACGCCGTAAATGGTGGATACTGTCATGATTTTGCTGGTCTGTATAGAGAAGATTGGTCTCTATGATTGTTCTAGAAAGAGAGTCTGCAGGGCTGTGGGACGAGAGACTGAGAGCTGTGAGGGTCAGGGAGATGATGAGGGCTGGAGAGAAGGAAGCCGGGAGCGGGCCACACCTCCAGGGCCCTGTTGCCAGAGTGCCCCAGAAGGAGGTCAGTGAAGATGTGTGTTAGCCCTGTGCAAGGTGTGGAGGAGTGTCGTGGGGTCTGCGGGTAGAACCTGAAGGCCCACCTATGACCACTCGCCCCCTACCCACCTCCACTGCGGGACACTGGTCTCACTGCCACTGTCCAGGGTTATCTCCCTGCCAGGATTCTTTGCAGAATTCTGATTTTGCCTCCACACTGAGGACATACAGATCTGTGCCTCAGGATGGACTTCTGTTGACAGAGCCCCTGAGGCTGATGCATAAGGGAAAGGATGGTGAGAACCAACACTGCTGCTCAAGTAGGATGAGCAGAGTGGCCTGACCAGCACCTCCCCCCACCACAGGTAGAATGTCAGGATGTCATGTCATAATCAGAAGGTGGCTCGGACTAGAGTAGGGACTCAGAACCTCATGTGAGAGAAACTCCCCCCGCCTCCCGCCCCCCCGGATGGTGAGAACCAACACTGCTGCTCAAGTAGGATGAGCAGAGTGGCCTGACCAGCACCTCCCCCCACCACAGGTAGAATGTCAGGATGTCATGTCATAATCAGAAGGTGGCTCGGACTAGAGTAGGGACTCAGAACCTCATGTGAGAGAACCCCCCCCCGCCTCCAGCCCCCCCTCCTCTTCTTTCCAGCCCCCCAACTCCTCCCCTTCCCTCCCCCTCTCCTCCTTTACGCATACATCTAATGCACATGGTAGCAGGTTCAAACAGCACAAAAGGTATATCCTTCAAAGGGATCTCACTCTCATCTCTGATCCCCAGTCCTCAGCTTACCTGCCCAGAGCCGCCATTTATAAGCATATGTATGGAAGCACGTAAGCTGGTGGATACGCATTTTACACAAATACTAACATGCCATATAGATGTTTTGGTACTATGCCTTTTTCACCTAGCGGTTTATCTTGAAGCTGGTTTTTACGGACATCTACCTTAGCAGCTGAGTAATGTTCCATTGTACGGACGCACTATAATTAATCAGCCCACAGTTGATGAACGTTTAGGCTGTTTCTACTCTTGCTACCAATAATGCAGCAAATAATATTATCATGATGTTAATAATAATGATAGCAGTTAACATTTGTGGGGCTCTTAACAAGTGCTGGACACTGTTTCATATAATATGTTTTCCTGTATTAAGTTATTTAACCTTCAGAATAAATCTAGGTGGCAGGTGCTGTTACTGTCATTTTGTGGATGAAGAAGTCAAGGTACAGAGAGATTAAATACCTTGCCTGCTTCTTTGCACACACGAATGATTATATTTGTAAATTCCTGAGAGTGTATTTTAAATTTTGATAGCATTTACCAAATTGGCCTTCTAAGACATTGGACCAGTTTATATTCTTATCGACCTTGTATAAAAGTGCCTATTTCCTTCATGTATTTCATATCTGTATCCATATCCATGTCTATATCTATAGAGG
>NW_006792411.1:690635-703664 GCF_000442215.2 Lipotes vexillifer
GAGAATGAGATAGGAGGAAACTTGGTGTGACTTAATTTGCATTCTTTTTATTATGAGCAAAGTTGTGCACCTCTCTATATGTTCAAAGTCACTCTACTTTTTCACGAGTCCTTTGCTCATCTTTTCTATTGCTGATCTTTTTTATTACTTTATAAGAACTCTTTATGTATTAACAATATTCTTTTAAAAATTATTTTATTTAAAAATGTACTATTACAGGTATTATACAAAGAGACAATTAAGGATGATATATACCTTCATGCAAAGAATAATAACTCAGCTTAAGAAATAGAACATTTCCAGTAGCTTCAAAGCTCCCTGGATTCTTCTCCCATTGTACTCACCTACCAACACTCACCCTACACTCCAGGGAACTATTACCCTGAATTTTGTGCTAATCATTTCTTTCCTTTTCTTTGTTGTTTTACCACATACGCATATATTCCTAAACAATATATTGTTTAGTTTTGTCTGATTTAAAATTTCATATAAACACACTGTGTGTATTTTTCTGTGACCTCCTTCTTTTATTCTCATAATTTTGAGAGGTAGCCACATTCATGTGTAGAAACTGTGGTTCGTTAATTATTAACGCTATTGAGTGTTTTATGACTATGCCATTTTTTAAAAATTCAACAAAGTTAACATTTATTTAGTATTATTTATATAATTAACATTATTCAATTTTGTCAATTACCCAATGATGTCTTTTAAAGCCCTGGCTCCCTCCATCACCCACCTCAGGTCAGGAGTGTACATTGTATTTAGTTTTCATGTCTCTTCATTCACCTTTAAAGTGGAGTGTTTCTTTTGCATTTCTTTATTTTTCATGATATTGACATTAAAAAAATTTTTTGTTGGAGTATAGTTGATTTACAATGTTGTGTTAGTTTCAGGTGTGCAGCAAAATGAATGTTATACATATACATATATCCACGTTTTGTTTTTTTTTGTTTTGGCTGCGTTGGGTCTTAGTTGTGGCTCACGGGATCTTCATTGAGGCATGCGGGACCTTTTGTTGCAGTGTGTGGGCTCTTCATTGTGTTGTGTGGGCTCCTCTCTAGTTGTGGTGCTCGGGCTTCTCTAGTTGTGGCGTGCAGGTTTTCTCTTCTCTAGTTGTGGCACGCGGGCTCCACTGTGTGTGGGCTCTGTAGTTTGCAGCATGCAGGCTCTCTTGTTGAGGCGCACGAGCTCAGTAGTTGTGGCACGTGGGCTTAGTTGCCCTGCAGCATGTGGGACCTTAGTTCCCCCACCAGGGATCGAACCTGCGTCCCCTGCATTGGAAGGCAGATTCTTTACCACTGGACCACCAGGGAAGTCCCTATCCACTCTTTTTTAGACTCTTTTCCCATATAGGCCACTACAGAGTATTGAGTAGAGTTCCCTGTGCTATACAGTAGGTCCTTATTAATCAATTTTATATATAATTGTGTGTATATGTCAGTCCCAATCTTCCAATTGATTATACCATTTATATATGAAAAGTACAACCCACTAGCAGTTTATGGGAATTTTCATGACTATACATTCTCACCAACATTTGGTATTCTTAGGCTCTGATGGGTGAATAATGGTATCTCATTTTGATTATAATTGGCATTTCCACAATTAGTGAGGCTGGGCATATTTTTGTATTTTATAAGCCACTGATGTTTCCTCTTCTCTGAAGAGGATTTGCATTTTCTCTTGTGTTGTGTGTCTTCTCATTGATTCATTAGTGTTCTTTATATATTTTGGATATTAATCCTTTGTGAGTTAGGTATGTTGCAAATATATTCAATATGTGGTTTGTCCTTTCACTCTATGAGTTATCGTAGGTTAATATTATGGACATTCTTAATTTTAACAGTCATATATGTTAATCTTTAATAATTTTTGCTTTTTGCATCTTGTTTGAGGAATCTTTCCTATGTCTGAAGTCACAGTAGCATTCTTCTACATTGGCTTTTACATTTAAGAATTTAATCCATCTGAAATGGATTTTTGTTACGCTATGATATAGGAATCCAATTGCATATTTTTGCCATATGGAGAGACAGTAGTCCTAGAACTAATGTCCATTTTTATCACTTATCTTCAATGCCACTCTGGCATAAACCAAGTCTCTTTATCTGCATGGGTCTGTTTCTGGGCTCTCTGTTCTTTTATATTGGTCTATTTTTGGTCTACTCCTGTACTTATAATACTTTCTTCCTTGTCATCGTTTTATAATAAACCTTGATATCTGATAAGACAGCTTGCCCCAGCTTCTCCTTCTTTTTTAGGAGTCTTTTGGCCATCCATGGCTCCTTATTCTTCCATATAAATATTAGAATCAACCTTCAAACTCTCTTGAGATTTTGTTTAGAACTGCATTGAGTTTGTAGATCAGTTTTGAGAGAAATGATATATTTATGATATTGAAACTTTTTCCCCAAGAAAGTGACACTTCTCTACATTTACTGAGGTTTTTTTTTTTTTTTTTTGGCTGCACCATGCGGCACGTGGGATCTTAGTTCCCCAGCCAGGGATCGAACCCATGACCCCTGTAGTGGAAGTGCGGAGTCTTAACCACTGGACAGCCAGGGAAGTCCCTTAGGTGTTTTTATATGTCTTTCATTATGGATTTATAATTTTTCCTTAAAGGATTGCATATCTTGTTAAATTTCTTTTAAAAGGTTTACCTTTGGGGTTCATTGCAGGTGGTGTTTGAAAAAATAAATTACATTTTGTAAAATGCGATTATTTACTGAATACTGACGTTGCATGCAGTAGTCTTTCCAAACTCTCCTATTATTTTATAATTTATCTATATAGTATTTGGGTTTTCTACCTAGACAACCCTTTCACCTATGAACAATGGTACTTTTATTTGTTTCTTTCAAAGCCTGAAATCTTTTCTTTATCTTATTTTAATTCACTGGTTGGAACATCCAGTATAATGTTGATTAGTAGTGGTCATAATGGGCATGCTTGCCTTATTCTGACAGAGGGCATGCTTTCACCATTGGATATGATTTGTTGTAAAATTTTTTTGAAGGTATTCCTTATCAGGTTAAGAAAAGCTCTATCTAGTCCTAGTTTGTTCAGAGTTTTTATTATGAATAAATGTTGAATTGATCATATGGTGTTTCTTTTAAAATTGTGTTTATATGATAAACAACATGCCCATATTGAGCTAAACTCGCATTCTTAGCATAGAACAAATTTGGCGGAGCTAGATTTTTTTTATATGCATTGCTGGAATCTGTTTGATAAAATTTTGTTTAGGGTTTTTGCATTTATCTCCAGGAATGAGATGGGTTCCTTCCTTGTGCTGTCATTTCCTGACTTTCTGATCAAGAAAAGGTTAAGCTAAATAAAATGTACCCCCGCCCAGTCTATGAAAAAAAGTTTAAGATTAAATTATCTGATGATAACATACTTATGAAGATATCTTGTCTTGTAAAGGTTTTTGGTCCTGAGTTTTGTAGGAAGATTTTAAACTACTGATTTAATTCTTTTGTGGTCATTAGATTACTTAAATTTTCTATTTTTTCTTGAGTCACTTTTAATGAGCTATATGTCTGAGGAATTTGTCCCTTTACCTAAGTTTTCAGATAAACTGGCAAAGGTTTTCACAATTTATCTGTTTAATATCAGCTGTATCTGTGTTTATATCTCTTTTTCATTCTTAATATTGTTTATTGTGTCATTTCTTTCTTTCCTTTTTTTTTTTTTGGATTAATGTAACTAGAGATTTGCCTATTAGTTTTTTCAAAGAGAAAACTCTTGGCTTTGCTGATCATTTTATTATATGTTTTATTTTTCAATAATTTCTTTTCTTATTATTCTATCCCTTCTTTTCTTTCTTTTATTTTGCGGGGGGAGGTTGTGCCACTGAATGCTTAGGTTACCAATGCTGAGCTTTTATTCTTTTTAAAAGTAAACATTTGAGGCTATATATTTCTCACAAAGTTCAGTGGTAGCTGTACTGTGCAATTAAAATGTTTTAATATATCATTGCCTCTTAAATCAATGAGCTATTTAGAAATTTATTTTTACTTTTCCAATCGGTTGCTCCAGAAATTTTAACATGTTATATTGAACTAAATAAGAGAGAAAGTTAATTAATAGCTTTGCTTTCCTACTGAACAATAAAACAATCTTCAAATACTTGTAGTTCCCATCATCTCCTCCTAAAATGTTCTTTTGATCATTATCTTTGTTCTATTTTATCCCCCCAAGCCTGATATATATTGTTTATTTCATAAAAATCTATGTTTAGATTTAGCCCACATTTATCTTTTCCCTTGTTTTCCATACCTACTCACATCTCAAAATTTTCTTCTGAGATAATTATAATTTTGTCAGAAACACATCCTTTGGAACTCTCTGGGTGGTAAGCTCTCCCAGTTCTTATGTCTGAAATATATTCATTTTGCCCTGTCTGTGTGTTCATATTTAGACTGAGTTGCTTGATTACTGTACATAGTTTAATATCACTTAAAATCTAATCAATAATCTCTGCCTATGAAAGTGATCTTATTGAGGCATAATTAACATATAATAAAGTGCACAAATTGCCTCATGTACAATGCTAAATAGAAGTGGTGAAAAGCAACATCCTTGTGTTCCTGATCTTAGGGAGAAAGCATTCAGTTTTTTCCAATTGAGTATAGTGTTAGCTGTAGGTTTTTGGGTAAACAATTTTTACGAGATTGAAGAACTCCCTTCTAGTCCTAGTTGGTTAAGAGTATTTTTTTAAATCAGGCAGTAAATATTGGATTTTTTTGTCAAATATTTTTTCCGGAATCTATCAAGAGGATCATATGGTTTTTCATTTTAGCTTTTATTATGGTGAATGACATTGGTTGATTTTTGAATATTAGACCAACCCATACTCCTAGGATTAAACCACATTTCGTCATGATGCATTATCCTTTCTATATATTGTTGGACTTTTAAATTAATTTTTTATTGGCGTATAGTTGATTTACAATGTTGTGTTAGTTTCTGCTGTACAGCAAAGTGAGTCAGTTATACATATACATATATCCACTCTTTTTTAGGTTCTATTCCCATACAAGTCATTACAGAGTATGGAATAGAGTTCCCTGTGCAGTAGGTTCTTCTATATTGTTGGATATGATATGCTAAAATCTTATTTAGAATTTTTGCATCTATGTTCATGACAGACACTGGCCTATCATTTTTTTATACTGTTATTTCTTAGTCTTGTTTTGATATTAGTGGTATTAGGGGTACAGGTGGCCTCATAGAATAAATTGGAAAGTATTCTCTTCAGTTTTCTGGAAGTGTTTGTATAGAACTAATAATATTTTTTCCTTAAATGTTTGGTACTATTTACCAATGAAGCCATGTGGAGCCTGTAGTTTTGCTTTTGGGATGATCTTTACCTGAAATTCATTTTCTTTAATAGTTTTAGGGATATCATCTGTAGTGACGTCACTTCTCTTTTTTTCTGATCTCAGTAATTGTATAATCTCTTCCTGTTTCCTGATCAGTTGATCTAGAAATTTTAAATTTTTATTGATATTTTCAAGTAGCCAGTGTTTGGTTTCATTGATTTTTCTATTGTTTTTGTTTTTATTTCATTGACTTATAGTAATTTTAATTTTTTCCTTTCCTTTGCTTTCTTTGGGTTTAATTTTCTCTGTTTTTCTAGCTTATCAAGGTAGACGCTGATGTCATTAATTTGAGAATTTCTCCAATAGAGGCAATTAGTGTTATAAATTTCCTTATAAGTACTGACTTAGTGGCAGCTCACAAATTTTGATATGTTGTCTTTTCACTTCCATTCTGTATGAAATATTTTCCAATTCCCCTTTTGATTTTTTCTTTGACCCCCTCAGTTATTTAGAAGTGTGTTATTTAGTTTCAAATATTTGTGGATTTTCCAGAGATCTTTCTGTTATTAATTTATAATTTGATTTCATTGCGATTAGAGAACATACTTTGTACAACTAGAATCCTTTAAAGTTTATTTAGACTTGTTTTATGGCCCAAAATATGGTGTTTCTCGGTAAATGTTCCTTGTGCACTTGAAAAGAATGTGTATTCTGATGTTGTTGGGTGGAGTGCTGTATAAATGCCAATTAGGTCAAGTTGGTTAATACTGTTATTCAAGTCTTTTATATCCTTACTGCTTTTCTGTCTACTCTTGAGAGAAGGGTATTGCAATATTTTATTATAGTAATGGATTTGTCTGTTCCTCCTTGTAGTTCAAGTCTATCAGTTTTGCTTCATGTGTTTTGAAGCTCTGTTGTTAGATGCATGAACACTCAGAGTTGTTATGTCTTGATGAAACGACCTGTTTTTCATGATAAAATGAGCTTCTTTGTCCCTTGTAATATTCTTTGCTCTGAAATCTTCTTTGTCTGATGATATTCATATAGCCACTCCAACTTTCTTTTGATTAAGCATAACTCTTTTTTCATCCTTTTACTTTCAGTTTATTTTTGTTTTTATATGTAAAATGCATTTCCTGTAGGCAAGATATAGTTGAGCCTTGTTTCTTTCATTTTCTTTTTTAATCCAATCTGAAAATCTCTTCCCTTTAATCAGGCATGTTTAGAACTTTCACATTTAATGTGACTATGTGTTTAGGTTTAAGTCTATCATCTTGATATGTATTTTCTATTTTTCTCCATCTCTTCTTTGTTTTCTTTTCCCTCATTTTTTTTTTTTTTGCCTTCTTTTGGATTGAGTATTTTTATGATTCTATTTAATCTTCTTTGTTAGATTATTAGCCATGCTCTTTTGTAACTTTAGTGGTTGTTTCAGAGTTTATGGCACACATCTTTAACTTATCACAATCTACCCTTAAGTGATATCATGTCACTTTGCACATGAGAACCTTACAATAGAATGCTTCGATTTCTTCCATTACAGTCTTTATGCTATTGTTACACATTTTACTTATACTGTTATAAACCACACTCTACATTATTATGTTTGTTTAAAGACTAAATTATTGGGGCTTCCCTGGTGGCGCAGTGGTTGAGAGTCCGCCTGCCGATGCAGGGGACACGGGTTCGTGCCCCGGTCTGGGAGGATCCCACATGCCGCGGAGCGGCTGGGCCCGTGAGCCATGGCCGCTGAGCCTGCGCGTCCGGAGCCTGTGCTCCTCAATGGGAGAGGCCACCACAGTGAGAGGCCCGCACACTGCAAAAAAAAAAAAAAAAAAAAAAAAAGACTAAATTATCACGTAAACAAATCTTTTAGATTTACCAATTTAGTTGTCTTCTCTAGTGTTTCTCATTCCTTTCTATAGATCCAGACTGAATTCCGGTATCATTTTCCTTCTTTTTGAAGGAGGAATTCCTTAAACACTTCTTGCTCTGCAGTTTACTGGTGATGAATTCTTTCGGCTTTTGCATGACTGAAAATGTTTATTTTGATTTTGTTTTTGAAAGATATGTGTGCTGGGAATACAATTTTAGGTTACTAGGTATTTTTCCTTTGGGTACGTTAAGATATTGCTCCGTTGTCTTTTGCTTGTCTTATTGTTTTCAAAAACAAATCTGCTGTCATTCTTGTCTCTGAGCCTCTGCATGTAAGTTATCTTTTTTCCCCCACTCCGGTTGCTTTTAAGATATTCTCCTTCCACCAGTTTCGAGCCATTTGATTATGATATGCCTTAGTGTCGTTTTCTTCAGGCTTATTGAGCAGGAGGTTTGTTGATTTTCTTGGATCCTTAGACTTATAGTTCTCATTAAATTTGGAAAGTTTGTGGCCATTATGTCTTCAAATATTTTTTCTGTCCCTGTTGCTCCTTCAGGGACTCCAATTACATGTATATTATGTCACTTGAAATCTTGCCACAGCTTCTGATGCTCTTTTAATTTTTTTTAACTTATTCTGTCTCATTTTGCATAGATTCTATTGCTGTCTTCAAATACACTCATATTTTCTACTGCAATATATAATATACTTTTCACCTCATTCAGTGTAATTTTTCATCTCAAACATTGCAGATTTTATCTCTATAAGTTTGTCCTGACTTTTTCTGTCTTTAATGCCTTCACTTAAAAATTTGAAAATCCAGGGGGCTTCCCTGGTGGCGCAGTGCTTGAGAGTCCGCCTGCCGAAGCAGGAGACGCGGGTTCGTGCCCCGTTTCGGGAGGATCCCACATGCCGCGGAGCGGCCGGGCCCGTGAGCCATGACCACTGAGCCTGCGCATCCGGAGCCTGTGCTCCGCAAATGGGAGAGGCCACAACAGTGAGAGACCCGCATAACGCAAGAAAAAAAAAAAAAAATTTTGAATATCTGGAATACAATTATAATAACAAACTTAATGTCCTTGACTGCTTATTCTGACATTTGTGTCAGTTCTGGGTCAGTTTTGATTGAGTTTTCCCTTCATTATGTATTATGTACTCTATTTTCTCTTCTCTGAATGCTGATAATTTTTTATTTGACACCAAACATTATGAATTTGACCTTGTTGATTGTTGTATGTTTTTATATTTCTGTAAATATTCTTGAGGTGTTTTTTTTTTTTTTTTTTTTTTTGGATACAGTTTAGTTGCTTAGAAATAGTTTGACCCCTTTAGGTCTTGTTTTAATGATTTATTAGATGGGACGTAAGTAGTATTTCTTCTAGAGCTAATTATTCCCTGCCTCTCTCAGAAGTAATACTCTTCTGAGTATTCTGCACCTTGAATTATGAGTTTTTCCAGTTTTGCTTGTGGGAGCAGTCACTATTCCTAGCTCTTTTGAGCTCTGTGTAGTGTTCCCTCTCATTCCTTTGAGTGGCTCTTTCTCTGGCCTCAAGTAGTTTCCTTATACACATATGTTTATCAGTACTCTGTTGAAGACATGAGGAGGACCCTCTGTGGATCTTCAGAATTCTCTTTCTGTGTAGCTCTCTCCTCTCTAATACTCTGTTCATCAAATTATAGACACCTTTGCTCTTAGCTCTGTCTCCAGCTCAGGGAATCCTCTGGGCTTTGTCTGGGCTTTGTCCTTCCTCCACTGCAGTCTAGAAACTCTCTTAAGACATAAACAGGGCAATCGTAGGGTATTTTTTGTGTATTTTCCAACTCTCAGGAATCACTGTCCTCTGTTCCTGATTTTCATTGTTTTGAAAATGGCTTTCATATACTGTGTGTTTCAGTGGGAAGGTAAAACAGTTCCTGTTATTCCATCTTGGCCAAAATCACAGTCTTTTAATTGGAGTGGTTATCTCATTTACATGTGTTGTAATTATTAGTGTGGTTGGGCTTAAACATAACATCCTGCTATTTGTTTTCTATTTGTCGTATCTGTTTTTTTTCCTTCAATTTTCCTTTTCTGCCTTTTAACAAATTAATCAAGAAATTTTCATTATTCCTTTGAATATCCTCTATTGGCTTTTTAGCTATACGGTTTCATTTTTTTGTTTGTTAGTTTTCTCTAGAGATTTAAATGTGCATCTTTAATCTATCACAATACATCTTCAACTAACAATATAAAACTCCATGTTTAAAAACTTTATAAAAATAGACTTCCATTAATCCTCTCTTGTCCTCTATACTATTATTTTCATATATTTTATTTCTATTACATATTAGAAACCCCACCACACATTATTTTACTTACACTGTCAGTTGTAAGCAAAGACAAAAATAGACTTTTATATTTACTTACATATTTATTTTTTCTGGCACGTTGCATTCCTACTTATAGATCCAACTTTCCATCTAGTATCATTTCTCTTCAGCCCAGAGTCTTTCTTTTAGCAATTAATTTTTTTAGGTGTATCTGTGAGCTACAAATTCTCTCACTTTTTGTTTACCTTTTTATGTTATTATTTTGCCTTGTTTTGAAGGATATTTTCTTTGGATATAGAGTTATAGGTTGATAGTTTTTTTCACCCCAGTATTTTGAAGATATATCAGAAATCGTTCATTACTTGCATTGTTTATGGTGACAAATCAATTATTATTCTTATTCTCATTAATATAATACACTTCCTCTCCTCTGGCTCTTTTTAAGATTTTATCTTTGTTTTTCGGGAATTTTACTATGACATTTTAAAATATCTTGCTTGAGACTTATTGGGCTTCTTGGATATGTGGGTTGAGTTTTTAAAAATCAAATTTGGAAAATTTTGACAACTAATTCCTCAAATATTTCTTAGGCCACATTTTATCTCTCTCCTCTCCCTCTGGGACTTGAATTATACATATTTTAGACTGCTTTATATTATTTCACATTATTAAACATTGTAATTACTGATGTTTTATTTATTTTTATCAATTCTTTTTCTCTTTGTACATCACTTTGAACTACTTTAATTTACCTGGGTTCAACTTCACTGATCTTTTTTTCTGCATTGACTAATCTACTGTTAATTTCATCTAATTAATTTTTGGTTTCACATGTTTTAGTTCCAGAATTTACACTTTTTTTTTTTTTGAGTTTACAGTTTTCTGCAGAAATACCCAATCTCATCACCATTTTACCTCTAAAATGTTGAACATATTTAAAATAGTTGTTCTGAAGTCCTTACCTGCCGACTTCAATAACTGTCCTTTGTGGGTCTGTTTCTATTGATTATGTTTCCTCTTAATTATCATAATTTTTCAATCACTCTGCTTCTTTTACTACCTGAGGTTAACTGACATACAACATTATATGTTTCAGGTGTTGTAATTTTTTTTTGTATTCCAGACGCTGTGTATAAAGAGCAGCGAAGACTGAAGTTTTTTGAAATAAACAAAGAAAAGTGCTCTTTAGTCTTCTCTGCTCTTTATATGTAATGTCTGGAGTACAATAAAAAAGAAACAATCAAGTTGAGATGGGTGTGTGTGTGTGTGTGTGTGTGTGTGTGTGTGTGTGTGTCAACCAAAAGCTCTATGGTGGCAAGGCAGTGAAGAAACTTGGTTGGAAGGAAAGGTATGTATTTCAGTTGTGTGTCCCCAGTTGCAAGTATCCATTAGGATCCTCTGGAGGCAAACCAATAAATCCTTGCACCTCCTTCAAGGAGAAAATCCTGCTCTTGAATCCACCAGGAAGTTCCTGTGGTGTGTCCAGAAAACCACTAACAATTCCAAAGGTAACAATATCCCACACTCACACTGCACTTTATGTTAACATGTTCAGGCCCATGGATCTCCTTTGCTTCTCAGTCTTAGCAAGAGGGAAGACTGGGAAGGTCCAGTGGTCCAGTTTTGGACTGGCTCTGAAATGTCATCCTAAAGACTGACCTTTATCTCATATTCTGCCATCTTCTCATCACTGTGGTGGCCTCATTGCATGTCTTCCTGCTTCCAGGAATAAGGAAGACTTGTAATGTCTTCTTTGATCCCTTCAGTCCATCCAACACGCTGAGTGGGCAACCTAAAAGGTAAATTTCCCTTTGTCACTCTCCTGCTCTATACTCTTCAATGGCTCCCCAGTGCCTTTGGGACAAGTCTATAAGGGCTTTGAGGTCTGGCTTCTTTCCACTCCTCCAGCATCACCTTTCTTATCCTACTCCTCACTCCAGTCACATTAAGCATTCTCCGATTCCTTCACTGGGTCTTGCTCCCTCAGGCATATGTGCACAATGCACCTTTTGTCTGGGACACTGCATCCCACCCCTATAACTCACACACACACACACACACACACACACACACACACACACACACACACACACACACACTCTCTCTCTCTCTCTCTCTCTCTCACACTCTCATCCCTGCTCATCCATCAGGTCTCAGCTGCAGAATCACCTCCTCTCCCTGACGCCTAAGTCTGGGTGAGCCGTGCCTGCCCTGGGCCTGGGCTCACTTCCACCATGGCCCCTGCTCACCTGCTGGCAGCACTCCATTACTCACCTGCCTCCTCACTGGAATGAAAATGCAAGGAGAGCTGGGACTGTGTCCATCTTGCTTATCACTGTGTCTCTATTCCCAGGCATAATGTCTGTACATAATAAACCTCAGCGAAGATTCATTGCATTGAATAGGACCCAGGAAGCTACAGACTGCTTGTTTTGCCATATTTTCTGCCACTTGTTTAAGGAGTCAGTTCATGAGTACTTATTGTCTCTCATAGCCTAGCTCTGGACTTGGCCCTGAGGGGCTGGATGAAGGGGACACTAAAATAGAATATTAACAATTCAGGACTTCCCTGGTGGCGCAGTGGTTAAGAATCCTCCTGCCAGTGCAGGGGACATGGGTTCAAGTCCTGGTCTGGGAAGATCTCACATGCTGCAGAGCAACTAAGCCCACGTGCCACAACTATTGAAGCCCGCTCACCTAGAACCCGAGCTCCACAGCAAGAGAAGCCACCGCAATGAGAAGCCCATGCACCGCAACAAAGAGTAGCCCCCGCTAGCTGCAAACTAGAGAAAGCCCGCACGCAGCAACGAAGACCCAACGCAGCCAAAAGTAAATAATAAATAAATAAATTTAAAAAAACCCCAAAACATAAAAAAACAATTCAAACATTTATTGAACGCTTTACACTTGCTATGCCATGTTAATCCTCACAACAACCCTATATATTTGGTACTATTATTATCACCCCCAGTTTATAGATGAGAAAACCGAGGCATAGAGAAGGGAAGCAATTTGTCTGAAATCACAGAGTTCAAGAGCGTTTGCTCTGGGGTTCAGTCCAGGTGTGCAATGCCAGAGACTCCCTCGCTCCTCTAATGATTATGCAACAGCAACACTGACCTCCTGAAGCTTCCAGGCTGGTTCTAGAGAAGGCTGGAGCTGCCCGCACAAGATACCAAGTGCAGGGGACACTCAGAGAAGGGAGGAGGTAAGTGTCACCCACTGCAGTCTCAGAAACTGGGAAAATGATGAGTTCTGGGAGAGCAATGCAGTGGCCCTCAGGGCATCCTGGTGACCCCGGGCTCCCAAAGGGAGGCTGGGAGCCCCTTCCGCCAATTTCCCTGGGACCTCAGGGCAGGACCTCAGGGCACTGAAGCCAGGCTGGAGCTCAGGGCCAGCGACTGCCAGGAACTGAACGTCAGGGTTTAGGGCCCCAGCCAGACCCGGCTGCTCTGTGCTAGCAGCGAGCCCTGGGAGGAAAACCAGGGAGAGATTCCATAGGCGCCCTCGGAA
>NW_006792411.1:703677-706681 GCF_000442215.2 Lipotes vexillifer
AGCTTCCGAAAACGGCCCGCAAGCCAGGGAGCAGGGAGAAGCGGTGCTCTGGCGGCCAGGTCGGGGTGCGGCAGCCGGGCCACCCGGACACCTCTGACAGGCTATTTCCAATTTCCTATGGAATTAAGCTGTAAAGGCAGAGAGTCTGTCACTGTCTGCTGCCTCCCTGGGAGAGGAGAAAGTTACTGTGGCAGGCTCGAAAAAGCTGAACTGTCCTTTCCCAAACAAAACAGCAACCAAGGAAGCTGGTGTTTGGACGGTGGTCTCAGGGCCCTGACCTACATGTCTGGATGTCTGTCTCTACCTGCTTGCATGACCTTGGGCAAGTCCCTTCCTCCCTCTGGGCCTCAGTTTCTTCATCCAGAAAAGGAGGCATCGGATGCAATGATGCCAGAGGCCCTTTCCAGCTCGGAGATGCTAGCATTCTGTAATAAAGTTGGGTGTGGGAAAATACGAGGTCTAGGGGGACTGGGGAAGGGGCTGGAACCATCCTTGGTTGGAACAGTTAAAGGAAGCTCTGTTCAGCCCCAGCCCCAAGGTTCCCAAATCCAGCAGCAGAACTGGGATCCACCCAACCAAAATCAGCGAGGGGAAGCCAAAAGCATGAGTAAGGAGAGGTCGGGTCATAAACATGTCATCTGCACAAACATCCAGCCCCCTCTGGGGTCCCATTGGCCCTGCTGGGGGAGGAGACTGCTGCTAGGGCCTCCTCAGCCACAAGCCCAAGCTCACTTGCTTGGCCCGGGATTTCAGGGTGGAGGCCTGACTGCTTAGAAGGGAACCTGGCTGTGGACGTGCCCCGAGGAGCTGTCAGGAAGGGCTGGGTGAGGCGAAGCCCTCACCAAGGCCAGGCAGCTGGGGGGTGGCTCTCAGCTGAAGGGAGGCCTTCCATCCTGATGTAACGCAGGGCTTTCTGGGATGGTCTCCATTTTGGATGTGCTGAGGCTCCTGCTTCTCCAGCCCTGACTGTTCTCCCAAGTTCCAGGAAACCAGCAGCCTGGGGGACCTGGCTTCCCGGATCTCCGCAGGCATTCAAACTCACCATTCCCCAAACACAGCTCTTGGTTCTCTCCAAACTGTCTTCTTCTATGGGTTCGGGGATGGCACCGTCACCCAGGCACTCAAGCCAGTGTTCCAGAAGTAATTCTTTTATTTCTTTATTTTCTTTATTTTTATTGGAGTATAGTTGCTTTACAATATTGTGTTAGTTTCTTTTTTTTTTTTTAATTTTATTTAATTTATTTTTATTTTTGGCTGCGTCGGGTCTTCATCGCTGTGCACAGGCTTTCTCTAGTTTCGGTGAGCGGGGGCCACTCTTCACTGTGATGCATGGGCTTCTCATTGCGGTGGCCTCTCCCGTCGCAGAGCATGAACTCTAGGCACGCAGGCTTCAGCAGTTGTGGCACGCAGGCTCAGTAGTTGTGGCGCACGTGCTTCATTGCTCCCCGGCATGTGGAATCTTCCCGGACCAGGGTCCGAACCCCTGTGCCCTGCATTGACAGGAAGATTCCTAACCACTGCGCCACCAGGGAAGCCCCAGAAGTAATTCTTGATCTTCTTTCTTTCTCCTCACCCATATCTAAGAGGCTCCCCAAAGCGATCTGACCCTTTGAGCGGCCTCTCCTTGCCCATTCTTCTCTCATAACCTCACTTTCTCTCTTTACCTCACTTTCTCTCTTTCTTGACCTCAGGTACACACATCTAGACTAATCACAGCCTAGTTTTCATATGATTCACTTTTTGAAAATTGTCATTTTTAGTAATGAAGATAAAGGCTACGACCTTGACAATAACCTGCATTCCAAGACATTATTCCCCCATCCCATCACCTTGCCTTCTGAGGGGACCATCATCCTGCATCCTGTGTTTATCGCTCTACTGCTTCCTTTTTAATACAATCTTTTTTCATCTATATGCACTCCTAAAGTCTAATTTCAAAGTTTACAAAAGGATATCATTTTGTACGTAATCTTTTATTTATTCATTTTTATTATTTGTTTTTTGGTGGGGGGGTGGGCACTGCACCTCGCGGCATGTGGGACCTTAGTTCCCTGACCAGGGATTGAACCCACGCCCCCTGCAGTGGAAGAGTGGAGTCTTAACCTCTGGACAGCCAGGGAAGTCCCTTGTACGTAATCTTTTAGAATTTACTTTTTTCACTCAATATTATCTTGCCAAGCAGGGTAGACTATTTGCAAATATGGCTGCAATTAGTCCTCTATTGTGCCTCCACATTCGTTTTGCAATGTGACTTGATGCAATGGAAGCATCAAGAGGTGGAGTCTATTATCCCACCTCTTAAATCTAGGTCAGCCTTATGTATTACTTTGACTAATATAATGTGGCATAGTGCCATGTCTGAGTTCAGGCATTAAGAGGCCTTGTGCTCTCCCTCATTCTCAAGGAAACGTCCATAGCCTTGTGAACAAGTCTGAGCTAGCTTGTTGAATGATGAGAGACATGTGGCCCATTTGCCACCATCCCCCTTGGTGACAGCCTATCAACCTTCGAAAGCCAAACCTCTTAGCTGACTCTCCACTGACTATGGACTCATGAGGAAACCCAGCTAAGACCAGAAGAACTGCCCAGCTGAGCCCAGCCTAAAATGCCTACCCATTTATTGAATTGTGAATTAAATAAATAATGGTTGTTTACGCCATTAAGTTTGGAGTGGTTTGTTAACACAGCAACCACCAACTGCTATGTCAAGATTCAGCCGTATTGTTGCCTGCTTCTGTGGTTCATTCATTTTCACTGCTGAATAATATTCCACTGTGTGTATATAGCATTGTTTATTCATTCACTCTCTTGCTGATAGGCATTTGTGTTTCTGCCATCGTGAAAATGCCTCCATTAACTTTTTTTGGTGCATGTTCTTTATTGAATATTGTGCAAGTGATGAATTCACCTCTCCAGACTCACAGCTACTGGGAAACTTGAGTGCATTCTCCTCATTGTCCCAGAAGAAACTATCAAAAACAACAAAAAAGATCAGGGCATTCCT
>NW_006792411.1:707032-726387 GCF_000442215.2 Lipotes vexillifer
GCATTCCTGGCTCAAAATCTTTCTGGGGCTCCCCACTACCCTCAGGGTAGGGTCCAATGCCTTAATCTCTGTGACCTGGTCAGTTATCTCCTCTCTGTCAATAAACTTGGTAACTAAATAGCTATGAGACCTCGGGGACAAATTAATTTACTTCTCTGTGCCTCAGTTTTCTCTTCTGGAAAAATGGGGCTAATAACAAACAAAAGCCAGATGGTAAAGCTGATGTTTCCTAAAGTACATCACACTTCAGGGCCTTTTTCCATGTGGGTCCCTCTGCCTAGAAAGCCTGCTCTTTCTTTGTCTACCTAGTTAACTTGCCCGTCCAGACCTCGCCTGGGTGTCACTCAGTTTCCTGAGTTTACTCAGCAGTTTACTGCTTTTCCTCCCCCACCTCCCAGTAGAATTGACCTCACCCTCCTCTGGGCCCCACTCTCCCCTGCACACGTCTATCATTGTTCACGGCTGTTTACTGGGCCTCTTTGAGGGACTATGTCCCATTCATTTCTGTATCTCAGAGCCTGGCACAGAGTAGATTCAGGATAAATGTGTGGTGAATGAATAAATGAACAAGTGAATTACCGACCTTGTTTCATTCATCATTCAACCAACAACCATCTACTGAGTCTGGCTCCCTGCTAGGCGCTGCTAGGGCTCAGAGGAGACCTCTGCCTTCAGAGTCTGACGGGGAGACGCAGACGCCTGTGTGGAATAAGCGTGGCTCAGAGTGGTCTGGGCTGCAACACACAGGTCTCCTGCCCAGAACAAGTGGAGCCAGAGGTCTGCCCTCAGGGAGCCCACTAACCATGGAAGGAAATGGGGCTGAGACCCGAGGCTGGGCTAAGGAAACCCATGGGTTCAGTGCATTTGGGATTCCGAGGATGCACAGGATGGGAGTTTAGAGTCTAGAAAGCCATGGAGATGCATGATGGTGTCAGAAGCCTGGGTACAAGCTCCACAAGTGCAGGAACCATCCTCCTCACTCCTATAGCCCTAGGCCCAGCCAGGGCCTGACACTGAGGGGGTGGTCAACATAAATATTTGCTGAGTATGTGATAAATGAGGAGAGGGAATCCAAAGAAATGAGAACAGCATTCCAGTCCCACTCTGCCACATGGCGGTCAGTGACGACGGCCAGACACGTCTCCCTTCTGGCCTCAGATATTTTCCAGCATCCTATCCAACTCTAAATCCTATGATGATACAGAGATGTAGGCTATGCCCTCAGGGTGCTCCTTGACTGGCTGATGTGTGTGCACGTGTGTGTGTGTGTGCACGCCTGTGCATGGGCACACATGCATTGTATCTCAGAGCCAGGGTTGGAAATGGTAACAATAACAGCAACAAAATAGGATAACTATGATTTTGGGCACAGAATGCAAAGTTCTCAGTGCTTCACGCCCACTATCTCATTTTACCCTTACACACACCAAGTGAGATGGATGAGGTTCTTGTCCCCATTTTACAGATAAGGAAACTGAGGCTCCTGAGGAGGAATAAATGGTCCCACAGCTACTAACTGGCAGATGTGGGATTTGAAGCAAGATCTGTCTGACCCCAGGCTCTTAGCCACTCCCCGCCACCACCTCCCACAAGAGGTCTGCTCTCTGGCTCCTGGGCCTTTCTGCCACTTGAGGGCAGCTTCTGATGATGGAATCTGGCTGAGAATTCAGACATGATGGAGGCCCAGGTTGGGGGGTGGTGGAAGCAGGGCGAAAGAGGAGAGGACGTTCAGCCTCACTACCTCTCCAGACCCCTGCTAACTAGAGGCAAATCCCCCGTGTGAAAGATCTGGCGTGGGTCCTCCAGGGTTTGCATGGGAGGTTTTGGAGTTTTGGGCTTTGCTTAACCGAAGGGCTTACCGCGGTGCTCTGGACTGTTTCTTTTCTGGCTGGGCTAAGGGAGGGCAGAGGTCAGCAGAGGCTCTGCCTTTGGTTCACCCTCAGGGAGGTGGATTCTTGGCCAGTCCCAGAGATCCTGAAATGGCCTCTCACACTCAGGCGGGAGAACTGGGACATCGCGCCCCTCCTGGGCCCAGCTCCTTCCCTCACGTGCAACAGAGCAGCTTAGAGAGCAGCTCAGTGCTGGAAATCCAACCACACAGAAGGCTGCTACAAGCTGGCTTTTGAAAGGTGCACTCTTTCTTCAAAAGCTTAAGGGAGGAAAAAAAAAAAAAATGCAAGCAAGAAAGAGAGACATAAGAGAAAAATTGCCCAGATGAGGGGTCTGGTCTATTGAGCAAAATTCCCTGACCCATTCATCCTATTTATGCCTGCAGCTGAGGCCATCATGGGGCTGTTCTTGCAAATGTACTCAGTGGACAGATCGTGGCCTTTTCTGCAGCTGCAGGCTCCCCATTCCAAGGCCCCAACTCAACAGGTCTGATGGAAGGTCTTGGATGTTGATCCCAGATCGAGTCACCCTGGTGGGGAGTGGGGCAGGAGCTGCCGGGGCTGTCTTGCTGGTCCCGGAGCCTCAGGAAGACCATCTTCTGGCTCCTCAGGGACTGTCCCTGGAAGTGACCTGAACCCCATGGAATCGGGCCAGAAGCAACCTCCACCATGATTTCTGCACACGCCTCTGCCCCTCTGGCGAGGTGTGCGGGTAGGTGGGGGAAAGGCTTGCTCATCCAGGCCTTCGGAAATATCCCGACACACTTTCTTCCAGGCTGCCCGAAGTTACTTTCCAAGTATTTCACTTTCCATTTCTTCTCCAGATCTGGTAACAGGGTGTTCCTGCCCTCTTCCCCTTGCTGACCTTTTTGGCTGGGCCCTGCCTCTGCTGCGTTTCATCAAATCAACATGCTCTCAAGAAACCAGGCCAACTCTGCTCTCAGCCCCATGGAAGGCGCAGATGTGGGCTACGGGCCCTGCTTGGCCTACGGCAGCTTACCATCCAAACTGAGGGACACTGGACAGAGGGAAACAGGTTCCAGGGGGGCCCACGGGCTGTGAGTCTGGCATCCTGACTGCCAAGGCCAGCCCTGGCATTCTCTAGGCAGCTGTGTTGCCCTGGAGAAGTGTCTTGAGCTCTCTGAATCTCAACGTACTTATCTGTAAAATGGGCATTACCCTATCTGCCTTGGAATGTTGTGGGGTTGAAACAAGATAACGAAGGTGTTTGTAGTGCAAGTGCATGTCTGGGTTGATACACAGTACCTGATGCTGCTTTAAGTTTCTGAGGCAGAAGTCCACCCCTAGAATTTCCTCTCTTGGGGGTCAGCCTCGTCTGTGTGTTTCTAGGCAGGCGGGAAGAAGCTGAAACAGTAGACTCCCTCCCTCCACCTCTCAGAACTCCAGTCATAAATGAAATATAATATAATATGTGGATAAAAATGCCACCATCCTCAAGGGGTGGAGGGCAGGGTTAAGAGACACAATGCAAGCCTTTGGCACAGCTCCACATGGCGGGAGGCAGGGTGACCATCGTGATGATTCTTCCCTGGGATCAGGGTGGTAACCTAGCCTGTAGTCTCTGAGATGGTCTTGGGGGTTCTTGGCTGGGAAGCCAGTCCTTTCTCTAAGAGGAAAAAGGGTGCTGTATATCTCGTGCTCACTCAACCCCATTCCCTCCCACTCACCAACACCGTTTTTCTTTTTCCAAGCCACAGGAGTTTTGGAGAGCAGATATAGAAAGGAGGGAGTAAAGAAAAAAAAAGAAAAAGAAAGAAAAAAAGCAGAGCCATCTGAAGCCAGAGTGGGCGTCGTGCAAGAGGCTCTGGACTTGCAGACAGCTGTAGCCTACATACGACATGCAATGAGAAAAGTCCCAGATCTCCTAAGCAGAGCTCCGGCCTACTTTGAAGTGTTGACAACACATAAAATTAAAAGCATCACAATGCGAATTATCACTTTGTTTTTTCCACTTTGATAGCCTCTACAAAGCATTTTATACCAATGAATCAATACAAATGTCTCTTTATGAGGACATCAGGAACCAAAAAAAAAAAATTGCTTTTTTTTTTTTTCCTTAAGAGAAACCAGGGGAAACTAACAAAAAAATTTGAGCTCTGGCTTGCATAATAGCCCTAGGTAACATTGTAAGTTGGGTCTCTCCTTTTAACAGTGGCCGTGGAGGTCATTGAGGTCCATTGGCTTGGGTCACATCATCCAGACCTTGGATGAACGTCCTGCCTGCTGATGAATTTGCACCACAGGATGAGACAGTTCAGTCACAGCTGTGTCGCTATTATCTCGCAACTGCACATGTGCGCTTGTGCACATATATAAGAATATACAGAGCGTATGTCTCCATGGGTATATGCATGTATAGATGTATATATATATAGGTATTTTGTGGCTTGGTAAAATAAAGCTCGCAAATTAGGAATAATTTATAACTCATTATAACTCGATTATTGGCTGGGACTCCCTTTATTTTACAACAGATGGACTTTTGTGTGAAATATTTTCCCCGAGTTGCTATAGAGACATGCCAACATCTTTCTGCTGAAGTGATTCCCTGCAGGCCTGTTTGCTGTTGCGACCGGTGCAGAACCGCTTGCAGGCTGAATCACTTGCAGCCCTTGCAGAGGCTGATTAAAGAGCCTGGGGGCCCTGGGAGTCTTGGGCCTCTCAGCTACTGCCACCAGGGATGGGCTGCAAAAGTCGTTAGGGCTGGATTGGGGGGTGGGGACTGGGCTGGCGGGTGGAGGAGGTTGCCCAGGTGAGCCAGGCAGCTGCAGGGGAGAGGAAAATAACATGGCTCATCCAAGACCTACTATGTGCTACTCGTGGTTCTAGGAACTTGTCCATCTCTTACCTTGTCTAGTCCCTATAGCAACCCTGTACGGTGCGTCCTGTTATTCCCATTTTTCAGGTGGGGAAGATGAGGCACAGAGGAGTTAGGTGATTTGTTTGAGTAAGTACCATAGCATTCAAACCCAAGTTTCTCTGACTCCATCATCTTATCTTTAGTGTCTTCCCCAAAAGGGGGTGGGGTGGGACAGATGGGGTACATTTGGAACTTAGAATCTTGGTTGAATTGAAAGGCCACAGGCTGGGCAGGGTGGCCAGATTCAGCCCTCTGCCAGTTCCTCTGGCTGTCGGAGGATCCTCAGACAAAACCTCGAGCCTCTGTCACGCAACTCACAGTCCATTTGGGCAGACACACTCAGGCCTGTCTGACCAGCAACGTAAACACGGCCAAGCACTGAGACACTGTGGGTCCCAACTCCTGAGACAGAGACTATGTATAGGCCCCTGCCTCCCCCTTCCCTTCTCAGGCAAAGTTAGGAACAGAGTGACGTTTCCCTAGAGCAGAGTTTACAAAGAGGGTGGCCTGGAATGATGACAAGGGCATGAACTTTGAAATCAGACAGACCCAAGTTAGAATCTTGAATCCACTCTGGTCCAGAGGTATGACTTTGGGTGATTCCCTCCTCCTCTCTGAGCTCTGATTTTCCTTATCTGTAAAATGGGACTCATAGCACCTACCTGGCAGGGTGAGACTCCACTCTTCCACTAGAATGGAGGCTCCCTAGTACCGTGTCTGGCACACAGTAGACATTACTAAATATATGATGAATAAAGGAATACATTTTTAGTACATCTGCCATGTAACAGGTATTCAATAAGTGGTAGAAATGATTTTCATCTGGCATTTCTTAGACTTATCGGGGCCTTTTTCTCCCTTAGTATTCTTAACTTCCCTTCCTGGGCAGAGTTTCAAGGAGGACCCTGAGTCTCTGACCCTCCTCCCCAGCCTCTTCCAACCCATAATAGACAGGATTCTTGGAGAGTAAAAACAACCCAACACGTTAACAAGTATCTCAGTCCATGGAGATCTCTTCCTATGAGAGGACATTAGTCAGGACTCTGTAGATTGTTTAGAAACCTAATTAAAACTGCCTTAAGCTAATAAAGGTGCATATTCCCAGGAGTAAGCAGCTTCAGGTATGGCTGGATCCAGATGTCCAGTCAACCTTCATCCATTTCTTTAATTCACTCTCTTCTAACATGGCTGCACCTTCAGGCAGGCACTGCCCTTGTGATGGCAGGACAGCTGCAAAGCTCCAGAAATACTTCTCACCAGCTCAGCACCTTCGCAAAAAGAGAACTCTTCCCCTCAAGGTTCAAATACAAGTCCAATAACTGAACTTCATGAGATGCACTTGGGTCACATGCCAAGGCCAATCAGGTATCCATTCTAGAAGCCTGGAAGCGGAGTCAGCTCTGGCTAAGTCAATATGGCCTTAGCGTGGGGAAGGAGCAGTTCTCCAAAGGTCAAGTGGATGTTCTTGCCAGAAGAAGAGAGGAATGCTGAGCAGGCAAACTCAGCCAGTGTCCGCCACAGAGAGGGAAATAACCTAACATAATCTTTATTCTCAGGACAGTCCTGAAGGGTAGTTATGATTTTTCTCATTTTACAGAAAAATGAAGCCTAGAGAGTCTGGGGACATTGCCCAAGGCCACGTCATGTGTCAGTGGTAGAGTCAGGGTGGGAGCCCCCAAGCCTGGATTCTTGCTGGCACTTTATAGGAGGAAGTGAGCCTTGCAGGGGGTCTAGAACTAGCATTTGGAAAATGGGTGAGAGATGCAGGTGGCCCCAGGATCCCAGCGTCAGCCAGAGGAAGCTTCCAGGTCAGGCTCTTTGTGGTTCTTGTTCTTGTTTGTGCCAAGTAGCACAAGTCTTGAGACAAGCAGGTGTTTGCTTTCTTCATCTTTCCAAAAATCCCAAAGCATAATACATTTGAGGATGTTGTAAGCAGTTTATCATTTTACTTTGGTTATCTCAAGTCAAAAATTATTTGACCTCGGCATTATTAAGGGTCCTATTTTTAAACATCTTTTGTGGGCTCTTTGGTTGCTCTCTTTACTTGGAGAAGGTCCCTACATCTCAGGCCATCATAAACCCACAGAGCTGGGATCTTCCAAGAAGGTTTTGGATGGAAACACCTCAATCCGGGCCTGAAGGCCGAGGCTGGTGCTGTTGTTTCCTCCCCTCTCAATCCATTTCCAACCCTTGTTCAATCTTAAATTTCATCACCCCTTTGAAGACTACCCTGATAGCTTCACACCCATGCTTGCTCCTGACCCAAACGTGGCCCTGCTTATCTGTGCTGCACAGAGAAACGTTTTGCAACTCTGGACTAGGTCCCAGTCATCTGGACTCATAATTTAGCCTGCCCTTGAATTCATCTGTAGAAACTTGTCTTTCAAGAATAGATTCAAAATAAAGTTTGTAAAGGGCTCTGCAAACTGTAAAGCAACATTATGACTCGTGTTATTCTGTATCTCATCCTCACCAGTCTCTTGGTTCCTTTGTCATTGAAATTTGCTATAATTATACATATAATTATTATATGTATCAATTACATATAAATAAATATGTTTACATACCAATATACTAAATATACATATATATACCTATACACAAACATATATATTTTATGTATATACCTATATATATACCACACACACACACACACACACACACACACGCACGCTTTATTGGATCTGTCTCCCTCACCAAACACTATGTTCCAAAAAGATGTGCGTTGTGACTGTCTTGTTCATCATTGTTATCCCAGCACATTGTATTGTCCTGGTTAGGAGTTAGATGCTCAGTAAACGTTTGCTAAATGAATGAATGCATGAGTGAATGAGTGGGTGGAAGAAAAACATAGTCTGGCTTTCCCAACCAGGTGGTAAGGCAAAGGCCATGGAGTTAGGCACATCTGGTTTCAAATCACAGCTCTGTCGCTTCCTAACAATGTAACCTTGGGTAAATGACCTTGCCGCGTTTCTGTTTTCTCATCTGTAAAATGGGTCTAATAACATATTTCACTGAGGATGCTAAAATGTCACCTATGTGAATTCAGTGCCTTCAGTAGTAAGCACTCAATAAATGTCAGAACGCTTCTCTCTTCCCCTCTTTAGCAATTCTACAAAGCCCACAATAGTGGGCAAACGTTGGATGTTTAATAAATACTTTTTGATTGATAGATGGATGAATTTATCAAAGTGATGGGCACAACTTGGGTGTGGGATTTCCATTCCTGGTTGAGAGAAAACTGTGAGACGGGAAACTGAACCAAGAATTCAGAGAGGCCCTGGGCAGTGAGGAGAAGTTAGAACAAAGAGGTAACTAGCTAGTGTTTGCACACGTGTGTGTGTGTGTGTGTGTGTGTGTGTGTGTTCATTTTTGCATGGATATGGATAGATGTACGAAAAGAGAGAGAATTAGTTATTCAAAGTCCTTTGATTCTTTGTTAAGAAGTTGAAGTTTATAATCAAACGGGTTCTTGGAATCCCCTGGAAGTTCTTGAGAAGGAGGAATGCGATGGAAATTCTTTTCGAATCTGCATAAATATGGATAGATACGAAAAGAGAGAGAATTAGTTATTCAAAGTCCTTTGATTCTTTGTTAAGAAGTTGAAGTTTATAATCAAACGGGTTCTTGGAATCCCCTGGAAGTTCTTGAGAAGGAGGAATGCGATGGAAATTCTTTTCGAATCTGCATAAAGAAGAGACTTAAACAGGGAAAGGCTGTGAAGGCTGTTCTAGTAATCTAGGAAAAAGAGAGAAATGGCTAGTAGGCATTCAATAAACCACGTTGACATCAAAAAGTAAAAAGAGGCAAGCCTTGAATATCCCTTGGATCCATAAATCAAGAAATATTTATTGGGTATGGAGCAAGAGAGAGTAGGGACCAAACTTGTTTTTATTTTTCTTTCTAAAACTATAAATGTGAGTTTTCCATTGCAAAATAATGAAGCCCCACTACAGGATATAATTCAAAAATGAAAGGAAAAATAATCATCCATAATCTTACAACCAGAACAGCCCCATGACTGCATTTTATGTCCCCACATCTATGACCATCGGAGAATGAAAGAGTCTGCTGTGTTCATGATGGGGATATAGAAGGAGGGTCAGAAGGATGTTACAGAGAGGTCATGGCTGAACTCACTCACTCATTTGCTTATTTGATTCAATCTTCACGAGAGAGACCTAAACAGCAAAACCACACCTTGACCTCGGGTTGGAATCTCCGTCTCTTTATGCAACTCTGGACATCAACCAAGTAGGGTTACCTCCAACCTGATCACCAGAGTCCTCTTCCTTGCTCATTGGAGTGTGGACATTTTAGTTTTTTGTCTTTTTTTGCACCTGCTACCCCTTTCTTATTGTATCTGATCTTCCTTTGGGAAGAGTCCTCATTGTGTGGAGTCCTGGCAATAGAATTCTTTCTGACTATTGTGTTGGTCAGTGGTTGCTTAGCTGGTCCCCCCACCAGATGTCCTTGGCCATTCCACATTCTTCTGTCAGTATATGAGTAGGTTGGTTCATCAGCCTGATGGCCATTTGGTCAGCTGGTTATCCAGTCTTCTGGGGAGGCAGGCCGGTTAACCTATAGTCCACTGGCTCACTGAGTGGAGTGTTGGTCTGTTCACTGGCCAGTAGTCCATTTGACTATCAATTGGGCAGTCAGGCAGTTCACTGGTGTATCAACCACTCCATTGGCTCCACTATCACTGGGTTATTTCACCCATCTGACAGCCTGGTGGTCAGTCTCTCCATTAGCTTGCTGGTGGCCAGCTCTTCAGTCAGTCAGTAAGTCAGTGAGTCTGTCAGTTGCCAGTGAGCCCCTCCAGCTGGTGACCTCAGTCCTCACCTGAGCTTGGAGGGTGCGGAGGGAGAAGCTCATTTCCTCCCCGCGGAGGTCCTTTGAAGTGCTCAGTTAATCCCTGGAAACGAAATCAAAAGTTATTTATTAGGTCCGAGAGTGAAAACAGCCCCATCACTCTAAGTTACTGACAGCTAACCTGAACTTACTCATTTTCTTTCAAACTTCGTTAAAATTCAGAACCATGGTTTCTTTTCTTGCCCCCTCTCCTACTCCCTGGGCCTGCCTTCTCCTTCGGCTGTGGCATTGGTTTGCAGGGGCATGTGACTTTATCAGCTGATCCTGATGCCAACCAGAGCTGTCAAGGTCCCTGCAGAGATGAGTCACCCTCCCGGAAAGGAGGCGTGTGGGGAGCCAGGCAGGTTCCCAGACCCCAGGCCTTGGCCTTGGGGTCCTGCTCAGGGGCTCGTGACCCCAAGAGGTAGGCAGTAGTCCAGCCTATGGGGCCATTTTCCACTTGGAGACCTGATGTGTCTGGAAGGATGATTCACTGGGATGGGCTGCAGCAAAGGGGGTTAAAGAACGGTTTTCCAGTGGGCCCTTCTTTCTTTCAGGCGGGAGAGGAGGGGACATAGGCTGTTTAATATCCAGGACAGATTTCCCAATGCCTAAGAGAACAGGCAGCATACTAGGCACCAGGACACCTGGGTTCCAGGCTGGCCCACAGCTAAGAGCAGAGGAAGAAGCCGGCTCTCGTCTATCTCCTAGCTCCCCACTGAGCCACTGTCTTCCCAGTTTTCCACTTCCCTCCCTCACCTCCATCTCAGGCTCTCCACGCTCATCAACTAATCTCTAAGAACCAACCCTGTACCTGGGTTTGAGCTGTGAAGTTCAAGTTCAACAACAGGCATTTATTGAGTGCTTATTGGGGTCAGGGTCTCCTGTTCTTTCCTTCCAAAGGGCATACCTCTTCATTTATTTACGAAACAGATATTTACATTTATTTGCATACTTGCTGCCTTCCAAGCACTGGACTAGGTATAGGGACAGTGTTAAGCAAAACACTGCCTTCATGGAGATTAGCGTCTAGACAGATTCACATGGATCAGATGATCACACAAAAGAGTGTTTAATCTACTGAGATAGGTGCTTTGATGGAAAACACCGGTGGTATATGAGAGAGACTATAAGGACACCTAATCCAATTGTGGTTTTGGGGAGCCAGGGGGGCTTCCCCAAGTAAATGACTGAATATGAAGATTAAAAGTTACCAAGGTGAAGAGAGGAAGGATCATGTCAAGTAGAGGGGACACAGCCCTGCAGAGGGAGGGAAGCTGAAACATCAAGGCACTGAAACAAAGTTCCTTGTAGCTTTTGCCAGAGAGTGGTGAGATTAGTTCACAGAGAGGCATTCATTTTTCTTTCTTTCTTTTTTTTTTCTTTTGTGGTACGCAGGCCTCTCACTGTTGTGACCTCTTCCCGTTGCGGAGCACAGGCTCAGGACGCGCAGGCTCAGCGGCCATGGCTCACGGGCCCAGCCGCTCCGCGGCACGTGGGATCTTCCCGGACCGGGGCACGAACCCGTGTCCCCTGCATCGGCAGGCGGACTCTCAACCACGGCGCCACCAGGGAAGCCCATTCATTTTTCTTCATTATTACATTCATTCATTCATTTGTACATTCATTCATACATACATTCATTTCCTCATGCATTCGTGCGCACATTCCACAAATACTTACTGAATACCTACTCAACATCTGCCTTTCTTTCAGAGTTCTCTGGTTGCAATTGACAGAAACCAGGGCTGGCTAAACAGTGTTCGCTGGGTAGCCCTTAGAAGAATGCTGAAGAACCATAAAATTGGTGGGTCATGGGAGGAGCAGGTTTAGAAAGGAAGATTGCCATCCATCTCTGGGAACCATGGTAACCTTCTTGTAGCAGGCCCTGTAAACTCAGCCACTGCTATACCACTATCCTCCTTTCCTGGTAGTATCAAGATCCAAAGCCCTGATAGGGAGTTCAGTCTGGCTCTCAGTTCAGTCTTGCCCCCTACCATACCAGGTCTATGAGAGAAAGGATATAGCCCCTTGGCTTTCTTACTGGTAGGTCAGCGCCTGGATTTACTTTTCCACCAGGAATCCATGCATAGGGGGAGTGGTTATTTTCTGAGAAATTTTTTTGTGTGTTAGTAGGAAGGGTAAATAGATATTGAGTAACCCCAAGTTATCTACCAGTCATTACAACCTTCAGATCCTAAAGGTCAAGCTAGGACTCCCATAACCTTCTTGGCAATTGTGTGGGGAATCCCGGGCAAATACTCCCATGTTCTTCTTTCCAAATCTGGCTCTTGACGGTGTCTTTAGGCACACAGCTTCCCAGCCAAGGCCTCACAGTTCTTCATTTATGAAATGGGCATACAAATCCTCCCTTTGGTACCTCCCAGCATTGCAATGAAAGTAAAGCAACTCAATGACTGTTGAAAGCCTTTCAGAGTCAACGCTCTTTATTATCATGGAACCCCTGAACTCTGAGGCTGAAGATACTTGACCAAGGTGGGACTCCTCTAAAAGGTGACAAGACATTTCACTCAGCAGACAGGAGTAATGAAGAGTTTCCCGGGAGAGAGAAGGACTTGGGCACAGAGGGCTGACCTGGGGAGTCTTGAGAAAGGCACAGGAATGCTCCCTGGATTTGTCTTCAGCCCAAGTCCCTGGACTCATCTCTGGGTTGAGTAACAAGCTAGCGACAGGCTGTCAGTAGAAGGGAAAGGTCTGTAATACACTGGGGTCCAAGCAATCCTGCTATAGGACTCAAAGAGGGAGTGAGCCATCCTCCCACTGCTACCACCATCCCCCATGCAACTTTGGCATCTGTAGGATTTACGTGTAGCAGCTGCAGGAGACAGTGAACAGCCAGGGCCCTGCAGAAGGGATGTGTTCACGGGCACACAAGGGGTCCTCTGGACATTCCTGGAGGTCCTTGGGTTGGAGGAGTTATTTTACTAGATGCTTTGGGGGAAACTTAGTTCATACGAGCAGCATTTACTATGTACCATGTACCAGGCATTTTCTCCCTCAGTGTCTCTGCCATGATGCTTTTTCTAATATTCCTGTTTCACTTTTACTGTCTCTGCTCTGAACTTGTATTTATCCATCCATCCATCCATCCATCCATCCATCCATCCATCCATCTTCTTAGCAAAAGACAAACATTTAGTGGTGATATAGCCTAGTTGATTAACTGCTACCCATTGGCAGAAGCTTAAGTCGTTTCCAGTTTTTACTGTTATAAACAATACCGTAATGAACATCTTTGTGCATGCCTTGGAAAATATTTATGGAGCACCAACATTATAACAGATTTATACTAAGTTCTTTGGTAATATTAGTTAACTTTTTAATGAGTATGTCTTGAGTTCCCAACCCTGGTAAAGAATGCTTTGACTTTGCCTTTGCAGCCTCCATAATTCATCCCCCTCAAGTAGCTGCTTCATAGACATTGAATGGTGAATGGATCAATGGATCAAAATAATGAGCCACCTATGGAACCAAAGTGTGGGTCTCCAGAGAACTCCAGCTTGGCTCCTACAAATGAATTACTTCCCATCTCTGATCCAGCCGTAGCTGCGGTAGCCTGCTCTCAAGATTTGGGGCTTTTTTGGTTTTTCAAAACTTCAGGATTTGCTCTCCTTTCTGCACTTCCATCTGTGTCTCCAGCCTCATCAACGACCTGGGAGTTAGGAAGGGGAGCAGGGAGGGGGATACATGAAGTTTCAGCCATGGGCTATGGGCCAGATCTGGGTTCTTCCTTTCTGCCTCTGAACATGTAGGAACAGAGCTCATGCCTCTTCTTTTTTTTTTTTTTGTATTTCATTTTATTTATTTATTTATTTCATGCATCTTCAAATGGTGTTCCCACTGAGCTCAAACCTGCCACAGCCAACTGCTCCCCATTTGACCACCTTCTCTGCACACACACACCTCCGTGCCTCTCCTTGTGCTGTTCTCTCTGCTTGGAAAGCCCTCCCCTGCTCACACATCCATTCAAAAGCCACTGCCTAACATGTTCCCATGAACTTCCTGCCAGGCAGAACCAATCAATCCAGTGTTCTGCTCCCATGTACCTTGCAGATCTCTATTGTAGCCCTTCCCATATTACCCTGGCGAGTTCCACTAAGCAAGGACTATCCCTTATCCAGGGATGGCAAACAGATTGCACTTCAACGTGCCAGCTCTGATCGATTAGTCGTGGCTGCCTGGAGTGTTCTGTCTAGAGCAGGGCAGACCAATACCATTGTCATGGGAGACACACTGATTTAAAATTTTCCAGTAGCTACATTTAAAAACATAAATAGATGAAATTAATTTCAGCAGTGTATTTCAGGGAATTCCCTGGAAGTCCAGTGGTTAGGACTCGGCACTTTCACTACCTTGGCCTGTGTTCAATCCCTGGTCGGGGAACTAAGATCCCACAAGCCGCGAGGTGTGGCCAAAAAAAAAAAAAAAAAAAGGGTATTTTTTAACCCAATATATCCAAATACTATCATTTCAACATACAATCTGTATAAAAATTATTCATGAGATATTTTGCATTCTTTTTTTTCAGACTGAGTCTTCAACCCAATATATTACTATCATTTCAACATACAATCTGTATAAAAATTATTCATGAGATATTTTGCATTCTTTTTTTTCAGACTGAGTCTTCAAAATTCCATGTGGAAATTACACTTACATTTCAATTCAGATGCTGTTTTCATCAGAAATACTTGTCGTTTATTTAGATTTCATAAAATTTGTAGTTGAAGTAGATTTGCATTTCCAAGTTGTTCCAAACGTTCGTAAAGTTTTCCAATAACTGGGCGATCCCTTGTTAAATGTAAATTAATTAGGAAATTAAAAATTCAGTTTTCTGGTGGCACTCACTACATTTGAAATGCTCAATAGCCACATGTGACCAGTGACTGCAGTGTGAGAGAGCAGATCTGGAGGGATTCTGAAGCTGCCGAATGCTGCAATCAGCTGGCAAAGCTTGCCTTGGAGGTGTATTTGGGCAGCGGGCACCCCTGGGCCTGATATTTGTCATTCCTGGTTTTATTTATCTCTGTATCCCCAGTGGCTGGTGGGACTCCCTCGATGTTATGGAGGAATGGCCTCATGGATATCTCAGTGACTTGGGATGTGCTGAGAGCTGGCACACTCTGAGCTTTCTTACCTAGAAAGGGAAATGGTGATAGGGAGTCCTTGCATTTTTCTGAGAAGGAGACTGACAGCATCAGATTAGCACGTGGCAGTTGGCTCTGGTATTGGTTGGAGAATAGCCCAGAGGGCACAAGCCTGGACTGGGCAGTGGGCAGGGAGGAAGCATTGCAGTGACCAACTCAGAGTGAGATGAGATGTTTAAAGGCCAAGTCAAGACACTCTGGCTCCTTCTCCTCTTGGGAGGAAAGTCCCAAGAAACTGGTCATTGTTCCAGTCCTGGGACAGGGCTCCCCTCCCTCCAGGGAGGCGCTGTATTTGTTGCTGACTTTTATTGCTATTATATGCATTGACCTCACTCTGAAGAGGGAGCTAGACTACACATGAAGTGGTGGAAAGAACACGGCCCTGGGGTGAGAAGCTCTCCAAGCTCAGTTGAGTGGCCATGTGACCCTGGGCCAAGTGACCCCACCTGTAAGGTTTCTCACAGGAGGACTGTTAAGATGCCCATGCAGTATTGTGTGTATGTGTCTGGTGGGATGTGTGTGTGTAGGGGGTGCTGCACAAGATGACCCATGTACCTGTAAACTGAGTCTTTATGGATCTGGCATGTAGTCATTGTAAGGGTTCAGGCTATGGCAGTTGTTGCTCTATTATCATTCCCATACGAACAGCTACTATTTATTTTCAATGGAAGGACTGAGATAAGAAAAGGTGAAACACAAACTAGAAACTCTCCACGTCACCCCACAATGGGAGGGAGCAGATATGGGTACCTTTTGCGACAGCACCCCTGGGAGGCTTCCCCCACCAGAATGAGGAGATGGCAAGGTCTAGCAGAATTATTCTGACCATGGACACTGAAGTCGGTTTGCCTGGTGGAATCCCAGATCCACCACTTCCTAGCTCTGCCTTGGTTTCTCTGTGCTTCAGTTTCCTGTCTGTAAAATGGGAATCATAATAATTCCCTCCTCACTGAGAGTGCTGTTTGTGTTGGTGTTATTTTTATCACTCTTTATGGGCAGCAGCATAGACTGGCTCTCACATGGCCCAGCCAAAGCCCCTTCTCCAGCCAGTGCAGTGGAAACTGAGAAGGACAAGAAGGCAAGGGTCCACGACATTTGGCCAAAGAGATCAACTGGGTCCCTCCCTGGCTCTGCCAGGCCCTTCAATACAGGAAGCAAGACTCTATTTAAGGAGCAATGAGGGGTTTGGAGGCTTCTCAGAGCCTGCCACGCCCACTGTGCTCACAGGTGCACAGTGATGGGCAGGGAATGAGTGGGCAAGGTTAGCCATGAGCACGTAATCAGAGGCTCCATCCTCTTGGCAATGACAGCTTTACCCACAGGCATCACTGATGGTTTAGATCAATGCTTCCCCAGTGTTGGGGCAACAGACTGGCTGCAACAGAATCACCTGGGGAAGTTTTTATAAAGTACAGATTCCCAGGCCCCGTTCCAGACCCACTGAATCTGGATCTCTAAGTGTGGACTCAGGAATCTGTATATTTTAAAAGTCTCCCCTGGGGGTATTATGATGCACAACCAGACTTAGAAACCACTGGCTCTCAGCTCTGAAATGGGAGTTGGCAAAAGAATTAATAGTGACAACAGAACAAACCTGAGTATGTGATTGGAAAAAAAAGAAAGACTCCCTCAAGTCCTCAGCTATACTAACAGAGGCATGCATCTGGCCCCGGGATTAATTAATGGTAAACAGTGTGGCAGGGCACAACACCGTGTGACTCAGTCTTGGTGGCTTTGATTCCTTGCTAGCATCGCAACGTTTCTTTCTTCAAGCCTCAACTCAAATCCTGTTTAACTGCGTCCTTGGAGAGGAAAGTAGAGAGCAGATAACAGATATCAGATAAGTGTTAAGACCAGCCCAACTAAGAAGTTCTACTTCCAGAGAAATACTAGCTTGAGTACACCAGGAAATATGACAAAGCCCTGTTTGTGATTTTTTTAAAAAGTGGGAACAGTTGTCCATCAATGGGTAAATGCATAAACGATCTGTTACTTATCTAGTGAGTACTACATGGCAGTTAAAATTAGTGTGAGACATTTCTGCGTCTCAATATGTCTCAAAAAAACAAGATGCAAAAGGATATCTATTACATGATATTATTTAAATTCTAAAAACACGAAACAATTTTATATATAATTTGTGGACACACCCATACATAAAAAAGGTATTAAACTTGCATGGAAATCATTATACACGTCATCTTCAAGCTACTGATTACCTCTGGGAGGGAAGGGACAAAGCCCTGGAAAAAGATCAGAAACAAATAGGACAAATGTCAGCATCTATTAAATCTCCGTGGTAGATCAATGGGTATCTTGTTATTTTCTATCATTTTAAATACGTCTGAAATACTGTATAAGAAAAATAAAGCAAGCTGGCATTTCAGAGAAATCCAAGATGTAGGGGCTCATGTACACTGGGAAGGATGGGAATGAGTCCTGGAAGATTCGGGGTTCAGTGGGAGTACGTTTTGAAAACTTGTAAGGAAAAAAATAGTGACCTTGTTTGTTGTTCTGAGGCTCAAGCCTTTGTCTTTTGATGGAGGCATTTAACTCATTTATATTTACTTCAGAGCTGATTAAAAATATTTCCCCCTTATTGGAGGCAGTGCAGATGAGTGATGGATAGACTACACAAACATGTTTGTTTCACAACTCCATGGTCACGAACTCCACCCATGCACATGAAACGTCAACAGAAGATTTGGGGTCAGTGAGCAACCTTTGTTTGGATGATAAGAGCTGGGCTAGTGCCAGGCCTTTCAACCAGATCCATCTGAAATCTAAGTGGAATTTAAAATGAGCAATCTTCATCTCAAAGTGGATGTTGTCTCACCAGTTGGGACCCCATCAAACATACTGGTAAAGGACATTTCACTCGGAGAGGCAGGGAGGCGTGATGCAAAGAACATAGATTCTGAGACAGACACAAAACAATTCCATATATAGTTTGCCACAGCTGGACACTCACTCTTGCTGAGTGGTCACTCATCTGCACCCCACCCAGATGGCAGATTGAGAGTCGGTCAGCCCTGGGCTCCCTCTCCCACCTCTCGGGTACTGACACAATCTCATTTCACCCTCCCAGGAAGGTAGGCAGGAAGTGAGCCCCACAGAAGGATTGATGCTGGCCTTGAGGCAGGTTCCTCGGACTGGTCACCAGGCTGTTACTGTCTGTGGTTTCCTGATCAGTACACCGACAGTTCCATCAGGGAAGGCAGGGGGATTCAGCCACGGGGGAGGGGGGGAAGGAGGGGAGGGAGGAAGGACGCCCCCTCCCCGCCACCAGCCCCAATCCGAGGAGTGTCCAGCCGGCCTTCCAGTGGCTGCCAGCTCTCCTTCTGAGCTTGCATCAGCAGAGAGGAGCAGCATGTTAAGGCCTGTCTGCGCTGGCTCCACGCTCCATGTGCCCTGGCCCCCATACACCATTTGTCGGGCAGCAGAACAGAATTTGCTCATAAATAAACAAGATCTTGGGTTTCACGTTGGGGAGGCGATGACAGAAGAGGGCCTGGGGCTCTCGCCGTTATCTGCACCCGGGCCTGCCAACTCCTCGCCGCCTGGAAGGGCCGAGAGCAGAGAGGAAGGAGAGCCCAGCCAAGAGCACATTTTTCGGTCATAGAGTCACTGCCTGGCGGCCAGCGCAGCTCCTCTCATTTCCCGCGACGTCCCTCACACTAGCCACCAGGGACTCTGGGCTCGGCAACCACCAAACCCCTGCCCAGCCAAATGTAAGCACCTGAACTTGGTTAGTAGGGAGGTGGGTGGAGGGTCGTCCAGAGCCTGGAAGATGTCAGGCCTGGAAGAGAGGGGTTTAGCAGTTTCTAGCCTAGACCACCTGAAGTGTCCCGAATGAATTCTCAGCACAGCCCCACGTGGCCAGGGGGGCCAAGCCCGGTGCTGGCGCACGGTCTAGGCACCGAGCATTCTGTGTCCATGTCTGATGAAGATCAGATCCCAGGCAGAAAATGATCACCTTCCAGCCCTGGGAGAATGGAAGAAATGGAAAACTACACAACAAGAAAAAAGGATGAATTATTGCCACACAGATGAATCATACACACATAATGCTGACCGAAAGAAACCAGACACAAAAGAATATATACTGCATGATTCCATTTGCATAAAGTTCAAAACTAGACAGAATTAATCTATGGTGATCAAAGTCAGAATCATGGTTACCTCCTGGAGCGGGGATTGACTTAGAAGGGGCATGGGTGCTGGTAAGGTCCTGTCTCTTGATGTAGGTGGGGATTACATGAGTGTCTCCATCAGGGAAAGACCCTGAGCTGTATTCGTGGGACGAATGTGCTTTTCTACTTTATCTTATGTAGGTTATCCCTCAAGGAAAAGATTTTTTAAAAAGGATCTTAAAAAGAATGAAAGCAGGCTTCCCTGGTGGCGCAGTGGTTGAGAGTCCGCCTGCCGATGCAGGGGACGCGGGTTCGTGCCCCGGTCCGGGAGGATCCCACGTGCCGCGGAGCGGCTGGGCCCGTGAGCCATGGCCGCTGCGCCTGCGCGTCCGGAGCCTGTGCTCTGCAGTGGGAGAGGCCACAGCAGTGA
>NW_006792411.1:726397-729520 GCF_000442215.2 Lipotes vexillifer
AAAAAAAAAAAAAAAAAAAAAAAAAAGAAGGAAAGCAAATCAGATCACCTCCTTCCGTGATTAAAACCTTAACACCGACTGCCTACTGCATCTCCAAACTCCCAACTTAATGTCACCTTCTCAGAGAGGCCATCCCTGACTGCTTATTTTAAGTCGCTCACCCTTAATCACTCACTGCACTGTCTTTTTAAATTGTCATCCTAACAGATACCATCATCTGAGGTGATTTCATTTATGTATCTATTTGTGTTTTGTCAGCCAGCCTCCACTCGGATTTAAGCTCCTCCAGTTGTCCTGTTCCTTCAGGATCCCCACTGCCTGCCCGTAGGAGGTGCAGCAGGCATTTGGTATTTGTCTTTCCAGCAACCAATCCCCCTCTCCATTTAACTGGAGATTCCACCTTTCCCCAGTTCTCAGCCCATGTGGTCTGGGTGAAGTTTCTGGAGAACTTTAAATTTTTCCTGCTGTACTTGAACCTGAATGAATGTGGGACTGTGTCTGTAGCTGCAGCCAGCAATGCTACTATGTGGAGGAGGGAAGAACTGATACATGCAAAGAGACTAGGTCTTGGAAATATCACTTGAGGCCTAATTCAAACTATACCTGAAGCCAGAACTATACCCGAACTTTCAGTTACATGAATCGTTAGATTCCCATTTTCTTAAGCTACTTTGTCTGGGTTTTCTTGCAACCAGTGAGTGTCTGTGCCAAGCCCTGTGCTGGCTGTAGAGGAAACTGAGGACAGTCTTACCCAGTCTCTAGGGGGCAGTAAGCACTGTGTCCACATCTGATGAAGATTAGATCACAGACAGAAGACAACACACCTTCCCAACAGTGGGAGAGTACTAAGCTGTTCAAAATGTTCACTGAGTAAATAAGTCAATGGATGGATGGATGGATGGATGGATGGATGGGGAAAATGGGTGAATGGGTGGATGAGTGAATGGATGGGTGTATTTCTCTTGAGGAAAGTTGCTCATCATCACAAGGCAATGGAAGTAGAAAAGAACTTTAGATTCCAGGTGGGAGAGACCACTGGGCCTGGAGGGCTTCACAGATAAGGTAGGGATTGAGTCAGATATGCAGGAAAAAACTGAGCATTAGTATTTCTTGATACCTTTACCAGGAGGTTGGTATAATTATCTCCACTTTGAATATGAAGAAACTGAGTCTCAGAAAGGTATAATAGTTAGCCAAGGTCACACGGCCAGAAAGTGGCAGCCGGGATGGAAACCCAGGTCTGGCTGATGCCAAAATTTCTCTGTGCGCTCTCTTCCCAGTCTGCTGCCTGGGACCCTGTGTCTGCAGTGTCAGAAAATGAACTGGGAGGACAGCGGTCTCAAAGTCCCATGCTGGCGATGCTCAGGGCCCCCTGGGAGTCCCAGGCCGGATCCTCTCCACCCCTCGGAAACTCATGTCAGCGGCCTGACAGCTGTATTCCACTGGCTGGCCACAGCTGCCACTGAGGTCCTTGTTCCTGATGCTGAATGTTCCACCACTTTTTCCTGGCACCCCAGGCCTGACGGCCGCTCAGGAAAGCTACTGTACTTGTGAGAAAAGTGAGGTCAGTGCATGTTTCCATCTACTCGGAGAAGGAAAACAAAAACAAATATTCTCGCTACTGAATGTGCTTTTTATTCAGCAGAATCCATCCCCAGAAGGCTTAGTTCATGGTTTACCCATGTATCCCTGAGCATATTTACCTGGGGACATCATGGGGAAGCCTGGAGGGGCCTGTGGCCCTGGCTACGTCCTGGCAGGGGCTCCAACTCCTACAGCAGCAAAGGCCAGAGTAACAGCAAGAAGATGACGGTCGATGGTCAGGATCACAGAGAGTGAGGTCAAGCCTTAGGGGCATATATAGAACAGTGAGAAGAAATGGCTACTTGCATTTCTGCTTTGCCCATGCTGTTCTGGAATACCCTTCTATTGTCCAGTCTGGTGAACTCCTACTCATTCGTCAAAGCCCAGCTCCAGCCTTCCCCGAAGGCTCTGGGCAGAGATGGCCCTACCATCTTGGAACTTGCTGAGCCCTGCATCCATTCATCTTGGGACAGGCCACCTGGTATGCTTCTGTTTAGCCAGGGACCTCTCAGAGGCAAGGACCGTGGCACTACACCTCTGAAAGCCCGACCTGAGTCATAGCACATAGTGAGTGATGAGTGAGAGAGAGAGTGAGAGAGCAAGCTGGGGCAAGAAAGAGGGTGGGCTACAGAGCGAGGCTGGTAGAGTCTCCGGGGCCCTGCAGGATGGTGGACTGAACAGCAGTCTGTCAGAGTTGAGGATGGGGCTTGTGTGGCTTTGGAGACCAGGTTCAAGAGGTATGTTTTAATGGTGGGAAAGAAGGCATGGCTGAGATGGGGTGGGTGACAGCTGACCGTCACCCCCCGAAGCTACTGGATTTCAAATCCAGGCTGACTTCTCATTTCACAGATAAGGGCGTGAGAGCCAGCAAGGGGCTGCCTTGTTACGCTCATCCTTGCCTGGTGCCCCATTCACACCCCACTGTTCTTAGACGCACCCTAAACCCCTCTGGGTTCCTGCCTCTGCCCCTCCCCTCCTCTCTCCCCTAACCCAGGAGATCTATGTTCTGCCCACTGGCACTTTCTGGGCATGTGGTCAAACCCACAGCTCTGGATGCCACTCCCTCCTCCCCCGGAGCCTCAGTTTTCTCATCGCTGAAACCAAGGTTGCTATCGCTGCCTCAGCTGGGTCAGAAATGAGGTTTTACAGGTGAAGCGCTTGACACGGTGCCTGGAACAGAGTAAGCACTCAGTTCCTTCCTTCCTTCCCCAGACTCTGTTTGGCTTTTCCTCCTCTCTCTGTGAAGTCTATCCCCTCCCCCAGCCGATCTCCACCCCAGGCAAAAGTCTGTCCGACCCTGGAGTCTTGGTGGCCACTGATCAGGCCTGTCCCCAGCGTTTGTGTCCATAGCAGCCTTGTTACCCTCGTGATGTATGGCTTGGGTCGGGTGGGTGTCAGTTGGCTGCCTGCCCCATTCCCTTCCAGACGCGAAGGGCTGGGAAGCTTGATTTCATTTATTTTCATACATAAGAGACAAAGGGGCGGGGAAGAGAGAGAGAGAAGAGGGAGGGCCGGCGGGGTGGGCGGGGCCGGCGGGGT
>NW_006792411.1:729530-736413 GCF_000442215.2 Lipotes vexillifer
GTTGGGAGCCTCAGGCCCCTCGGATGAAGGTCTCTTGTCCTCCTTTTCTTCCACGGCTAGCTTCTTCTCTGGAGGCTGGGGACACGTCTCCTATAAATTATTCTCCTTCACAGGCAGCGCGTTTTTCTTTCTGAATCATGCAGGATCTGCCTCCGGCCTCAGTGTGTGTAAAACAACAAATCAGGAGAAATTTGACTTGACCCAAGCAAGGAAGTTTCCATCCATCACAAGAGGAAAATGTTGGTGCAGCAGGGAGAGGCACAGAGCTGGTGACAGACCGAGGGGCGCGGGGACAGGGCAGGGGGCCCCAGTCCGGGCTCTCGGAGGCTCCAGGGTGGGTGGGAGACACCCACGGGCTCCAACAGCATCAGCTTCTGGAGCAGCCATCATTCCCTGGTCTCTCACTGAGCACTGCCCTGACCTTCCCTCGGGCTCCTCTGGGCCCTGCCACACCTGGATAAAAGTCACCCCTCCCCCCATTCTCTCCCTTCCCCTCCACACAGAGCTCCTCATAGCTCCCCAAGCAGGCCGTGTTCCTCTGCACCTCTGTCTTTGTGCACGCTGTCCCCACGGACTGAAAGAACAGCCTTCCCTTCCAAAACCGGACTCATGGGCATGCCCGTGGGGATGTTTCCTAGACCCTCAGGGAGAGCTGCCCATGCCTTCTTGGGGGGCCATCACTCTCTTGAGTCAGTGAAATCATTTTCTATGTTTCTGATCCCCCCCGAGCCCACCCCAGGCTGACTGTTCCACGCAGGCCAGGCTAGGCCCTGTATCCTTACGTGACCACTCTACGGGGGCAGGAGTCTTGCTTTATCACCAGCACTTGGCACACAGTAGTTGCTCAATGAACACTGGAAAAATCCCCTGGTACCCTGAGTGGGGGTTGGTATATGCTCAGTGGTCTCTGATCTGCTAGAGGCCCCACTCAGGGCCTGATGCTTGTCGGGGCTGATGAATGGAAGATGGAGTTGACGACAGGGCAGACTGGTGTCAGGAGGTGAGGGCTGGTTCCTTCTGCGGGCAGAAACTTTTGGCTCTGGCTGCCCTGCTCCAGCCCAGGAAACCAGCTGGCCTGTAATGTTCAGCTTCAACTTACCCATAGCCCGGCCCACTGTCTGGATCCAGATTGCCCCCCTGAGTGAATGCACCTCACCTGGGCCCTGGGTCAAGGGGGCTACATCACTTTGCAGCTCAGTGGACAGGCTCTCCATGCATATGGCTTTCGGGTCCTCTCCTGGACTTCTAAAGTCAGACATACAACAGTCACCACCCCTCCCATACACATGCATGATCCCAACGCCTCCCACCTCTCTTTCTCTCTCTATCCGCAGAAAAGTCCCCTCTTGACTTCAGGGCAGAAGTATGTCTAAAGAGGGGAGGGGGCAATATGGAAATCAGACCGGCACTGGGGAAGGGGGATGAGGGTGGCTCAGAGGACTTGCCCCAATGGCTTCTGAGGATGGAAGATGCCAGATGTAGGTCATGTTCTGGAAGGCTCTGAACACATCTTTGATCAGAGGCTGCAGTAAAAACAGCACTAGATTGCGTGTCCCGAGTCCTGGGTTCTGGTCCCAGCGCTGTCATCAACTTACTGTGTGACCTAGAAGAGGTCTTCCCTCTTTGGGTCTCTGTTTCTGTGTTTTTGAAAAATACTAATTCTAGTTACTAGTTATTGGCAGCTTTCTTCATGCCAGCCACTGGGCTGAGCTCTTTTAGTCCTCTCAGCACTGCATTCATTCTAGGAATCATGACTATCCTCTTTCTTCAGTTGTAGAACTCAGCTCAAGAGGTGACTTACTCAAGGTCATATACCAGCAAGAGATGGGGCAGAATCTGGTGCCTGACGCAGGTTCTTCCTCAGCCACCACGCCATGCCGTATGGAGGGGGCTGGAGAACATCATCCCTATGACCCTACCTCTCTGCCTTGCTTGTCAAGTCCATTTCTACCCCTCCTCCAGGGAGCCCCTCAGGCCTTATTGACTGGCTTCAGGGCCCCTCCACCCTTTTCTCACAAGGGCTCTCCACTGACCTCCATCCCATCTCCACTGGGGCCACCATTTCCTGGTGACCAGTCTTTCTGCTGGACCCAGCAGGGGACATCACAGGGGCTAGGGGATGCAGAGCCTTTCCAACAGAATCCATCCTACTGGGGGGCTGTTTTCAAGGATGAGGGCGGAGGGAGCTGAGAACTGCTTACTTTCAAGGTGAAGAGAGAAAGATGTAGTGAGGATGAAGAGACGGAGCAGGGTAATGGGAGGTACCCCATGGGATTCACCAGGCATGCCTCACTCTGAGGACCTTGATTTTGACGCATCCTCACTCTTCCACCTCCCCGCTGAGTCCTGGCCTCTGGTCCGCAGGCCCCCACCAGTGGCACTTGGTGAGAATCATTTTGAAATACTCCCTTTCTCTGTATTTCAACATTATCTTCAGTAATACTTATATAATAATCAGTAATAATTGCTATTTTCTTGTTTTAGTTCTCAGTTTTCATCATTAGCAAAAATAAATTTTGCTTTTAAAACCAGTATGCAAATTCAGTAGACTAATTCATGTATGAATTAAAATTTGCACTTAACAAACAGAAAACTTACATCTCTCCATTTCCCCTCAGTTCCATGTTTTAATTTTGAATGCTAAGTGGTCACATAGAATGACAGAATTAGAGAAGCTCACGTTCTATTTTTTCACCTTTTAAATTCCTCTGCTATCACTATTTAAATGCAGCAACATATAGCGCCACGAGGGATGGAGACATGGTCTGCGCCCGAAATGAATTTGAAAGATTCTGAAACTTTAGGGGTTTAGTTTCAAAATGAACGCACGTAGCTTCATCAGGCGTGTTCTCCAAACCAACTTCCATGTAGAATAGAAAGTTTATTAAAGGATAAGTAATAAAAATGTGCTAATATGAAGTTTACTTCATATTTACTTATTGTTAAAACTCCACAATAACTGCAGCAATTGTTTGGAGCTAAAACCAGCAACATTTTCTTTTTTGGGGGGGAGCAGTGTTTTATCAGTGTCATTGTTTAGAATTGCCAGCACATGGGGATAATAAAAAGCAGATCGACTTGTAGTCAGTTTTATTACTGCTTTTCAGTTCCCTACAGGAAACGTATCCCCTTATTTTCTGCATCCTGAGAGATGCCCCTGAGCCATCTTTGGTCTGCCGCTGCCCCAGCCAAAACTCTGAGATTTCGCCACAGTCCCTACACTAGGGTCTCTGTCTCCAGGGTCCAGGCACTATCTCGCCTGCCTCGTACCATGACCTTTGCACGTCACAAGAGAATTGATCAGGCTTTTTTGGTCAAATGTCCCTCAGTTTAAGTTTGTTTGATATTTTTTCATGATTGTACTTAGGTTTTGCATTTTGGCAAGAATACACAGTGATGATTTTGGAGCCTTAGTTCATAATGTTAATATATCTTATTACTGGTGATGTTGATCTCGATCTCTTGACTAAGGTAATTTCTGCCAGGTTTCTCCACTGTAAAGTAGTTACTTCTTTTTCTTTGTAGTTGACATATAGCTTGGGGGAGATATTTTGAAACTAGGCAAATTCTGTTTTACCCCAAGCTTTCACCACTAATTTTAGCATCCACCACTTTTGCCCACAACAATTATTACTTGTTGTTTATCTAATGGTAATTTTCTATTTCCCTTTTTCCTTCTCCATTTATTAATTGGAATTATCCAATATGGGAGAACTGTGCCATCTCTTCTATTATTTCTTTAAACAATTACTTATATTAGTAAGACTCATGAATAATGATTTATTTATGTATAAATATATTTTATTTTATTTATTTTTATTTTTGGCTGCGTTGGGTCTTCGTTGCTGCGCGCGGGCTTTCTCTAGTTGCGGCGAGCGGGGGCCACCCTTCGTTGTGGTGCATGGGCTTTTCATTGTGGTGGCTTCTCTTGCTGCAGAGCGAGCTTCAGTAGTTGTGGCTTGTGGGCTCTAGAGCACAGGCTCAGTAGTTGTGGCACACGGGCTTAGTTGCTCTGCGGCATGTGGGATCTTCCCGGCAGGGCTCAAACCCGTGTCCCCTGCAATGGCAGGTGGATTCTTAACCACTGTGCCACCAGGGAAGTCCCTGCATATTTTTTTTTTCTGTGGGCTATAATTCAATTATAACCCATAGAATTGAATATAAATATTCGATTATATTCAATTATAACCCATAGAGTAATTATATCATTATTTATTTTGTTTTTCAAATTGCTCCAGTGTTGGACATTAGAAGCTCTTCAGTTTGGGTCCTGTTTTTCTTTTAATAAACCTACATATTTTTGATTTTGTGTCATCAAATGATGTTCCAGGCTCAGCTCCTCATTTTATATTTTTCTTGTCTCAACCACTTATCTAAGGAACCCTGGTGTTTTTTTTTCTTTCCAACATGCTCTTTAGAAACCAAGATTTGGCTACTAGGTGTGCTCATTACTACTTGGGTGTCGTTGCTTCTAGGCCCTCTAGTGGGGACAGGTCTACTAACCCACACATATACTCACGTTAACTGTCTATCTATCATCTATCTATCTATCCATCCATCCATCCACTCATCCATCCATCATTTAAAATATGACTTTATATACTGATAATTCAGACTGCAAGCTAACATCTTAGGGTTCATTTTAGCCTTTGCCTTTTATTTATGGCTTCTTTCTCCAATAATGAAAAATTTGATTCTTATTATCTAAAAAATATTTGTGTTTTCATACTCATTTGCATTTTCCAATTTATTTGCATAAAAATCTGCAGAGCATTTGTGTATGATTTTTAAAAATTTAACATTTCCATGGTTATTTTCCCCCTCGTCACTTCACATTTTGTATATTTGTGCTTTCTTTATTTTATGCTTAATTAAATTAGCTACTGTTGTGTCTATTTTGTTATTTTTCTAAACCAAGGTTTTGATTAATTCATTAGGTCTTTGTTCTGTTGTCTTCTTCATGACTCTCTGCTTTTATCTTTATTATTTCCTTCCTGTTGCTTTCTTTTGGTTTGCTTTGTTGTTATTGTTATAGTTTTTTGAGCTAGGAATTTAATTTATTTTATTTTCATATTTACTGATAAAAGTGCTAAAATAATGAGTTTTTCTCTGATCACTGCCTTAAATGAATCCCAGATTCTGATATGGAGTGTCTTCATTGTCATTATTGTCATTACTTTAACTCTGTAATTTCAGTTTTTATTTTCCCTTTACCTAGGAGTTTTTTAACAGGAGATTTTTAAACTTCAGGTAGAAGGACCTGTATGGTTTTTGTTAGTATTGCAGTTTTATTTTGATCAGAGTGTTGTCTGTAATATTTCTACCTTATGGAAGTTACTGATGTGTATTTTGTTGTTGTTGTTGTTCGTTTTTTTGCCATGCCACATGGCACGCGGGATCCTAGTTCCCCAACCAGGGATTGAACCTATGCCTCCTCCAGTGGAAGTGTGGAGTCTCAACCACTGGGCTGCCAGGGAAATCTCCTGAAGTGTTCTTTATGATAACTTTTTTTTTTTTTTTTTGGCGGTATGCAGGCCTCTCACTGCTGTGGCCTCTCCTGTTGCGGAGCACAGGCTCTAGACGCGCAGGCTCAGCGGCCATGGCTCACGGGCCCAGCCGCTCCACGGCATGTGGGATCTTCCTGGACCGGGGCATGAACCCGTGTCCCCTGCATCGGCAGGAGGACTCTCAACCACTGTGCCACCAGGGAAGCACTATGATAACTTTTTTGTGAATGTGCTATGGACACAATAATTTTCTATTATCAGAAAGTAGACTTCAACCTATGTCTATATGATCTGCCATATTAATTATGTTGTTTTAGATCTTCTCTCTTTCTTGCCCCCATATCACCTATATCGTACTATGAGTGGTGTATTACAGTCTATCATTAGTATGTTTCTATATATATCTCCTTGTATCTTTTCTAGTTTTCGCTCATGAAAATGAGTGCAGTGTTATTTGGTGCATAAATATTCATGTGTTATATCTTCATTTTACATTGAAGTTTTAGTGTTAATAAATGTCCTTCACTGTCATTTTTAATGCTTCATGGCTTGAGTTCTGCTTTGTCTGATATCAGCATCACTTCCTCTGATTTCTTGTTTGTTTGTTTGTCTTCACTTCCCATGTATACCTTCGTCCATCTCTATTTTTAGCCTTTCTGAATTCCTTTGTTTTGTGTGTGTATCTTTTACACAGCATATAATTGGGTTTTTTTTGTGTGAGCCACATTTAAAATCGTTTTCTTTTAGAAGGTGAGTTAAGCTCATCACAGTTATTGTAATAACCGACAGGTTTGATCTCAATTCTATTGTACTATTTTATAATGATGTATATTTTGCTATACTTACTGTTTCTTAGAGGACATTCTTTATATGGTTAAATCCACTTAAAAGTTTGAGACTTGGGGCTTCCCTGGTGGTGCAGTGGTTAAGAATCCGCCTGCCAATGCAGGAGACATGGGTTCGAGCCCTAGTCTGGGAGGATCCCACATGCCACGGAGCAAATAAGCCCATGCACCACAGCTACTGAGCCTGCACTCAAGAGCCTTTGAGCCACAGCTACTGAAGTCCGCGCACCTAGAGCCCATGCTCCACAACAAGAGAAGCCACCACAATGAGAAGCCTGCACATGGCAATGAAGAGTAGCCCCCGCTTGCCACAACTAGAGAAAGCCCATGTGCAGCAACGAAGACCCAGTGCAGCCAAAAACTAATAAATAAATAAAATTTTTGTTTAAAGTTTGAGACTTATTTTATGATCCAGTGTATGGTTTATCTGGTTTTTGTAATTGATTTGTAAGAGTTCTTTATATATTTAGGATACAGATCCTTTGTCAAATACATTATAAATCCTCTCTGCTTTTAGTTGATGGAAAGAGT
>NW_006792411.1:736423-739514 GCF_000442215.2 Lipotes vexillifer
GTCTGAGGAGAACAGAGAGTCAAATAAAGAGCTGTATATTAAAAAGGATAAATATTTCTCTATTACTCATGTAAACAGCTTGAGTATGTTCTCTCTCTCTCTCTTCGATTGCCTTTATTTAGATCTTCATCATTTCTCTCCTGTATTATTAGACAACCCAATTAACTATTTGGCACTGAAATTCCTTGTCTGTAGATTATATACTGCCTCCAAGTTATCTTTTTTCTTAAATTTATTTGGTTTGATAGCTTGTCTAAAAATTCCCTGGTTTTATACGGTTGAAAGGTATCAGTCATTCAAATAACAAAATGCAACTGAAACAAAATAGTTATTTGTAGTGTGGTGGATGGACCTGTCTGTCATACAGAGTGCAATAAGTCAGAAAGAGACAAACAAATACCGTATGCTAACACATGTATATGGAATCTAAAAAAAAAAAAAAAAAGGTTCTGAAGAACCTAGGGGCAGGACAGGAATAAAGACGCAGACATAGAGAATGGACTTGAGGACACAGGGAGTGGGAAGGGTAAGCTGGGACGAAGTGAGAGAGTGGCATGGACGTATATACACTACCAAATGTAAAATAGCTAGTGGGAAGCAGCCACATAGCACAGGGAGATGAGCTCGGTGCTTTGTGACCGCCTAGCGGGGTGGGATAGGGAGGGTGGGAGGGAGCCGCGAGAGCAAGGAGATATGGGGACATATGTATATGTATAGCTGATGCACTTTGTTATACAGCAGAAACTAACACACCATTGTAAAGCAATTATACTCCAATAAAGATGTTAGGGAAAAAATGCAAGTAATGCTCAGCTCTTGTATGGGCAGATTTTAACAAATTGTCATGATCCAGCTGATGTGTTTGGTAATAAAGTGTCATGTGTGATATAATCACTTCACTGCAAATTAATTCAATCCAGACAGGATGATCCTACACACTGTGAGTCTCCTAAAAGTCACCTGGGAAGTAGGAATAATTAAGATGAAGCAATACCTTCAGTCACTTCTGCTCCCCCAACCCCAGCCCGTCACACTCCAGTCACACTTAGCTGGAAGGTCTTCGATAACATCAGGCTCTCTCAAACTCCCTTGCCTCAAGCCTTTCTTAACTGCTGCCTTACCTAGACAATTCCGGCTCATTTCAGGAGCCTGCACAGTTGTCATTTCTCTGTGATAGGGACAGAACTTGAGGTCCTCTTCCAGGAAGTAAGGGCATTACCTGTCGAAGAGAGACTGTGCTCCTTCCCAGAATGGCTCCTTCTCATCTTCCAGGAGTTTTCATCTTACATGTCTTGTCAATCAGGAAACCATCCCTAACCCCTGAGTCCCAGTCAGGAAACTCCTCTTGTGCTTCTTATTTCCCCTCTCCTTACCCTGTAGAGTCATTGTCTGTTTTCTAGGCTATTCCCCCATTAGATTGGGGGCTCTGCGGGAGCAGAGACCATGTCTTTCTTGTTCATTTTGGGGTCTCTAGATCCTAGCACAGTGCCTTACACATGAGAGGGCTGAATCCATCTTTTTTGAAAAGAAAAATTCATATCATTACTGCATACGATGATATGATGCTTATCAAAGCAATTATTTAAGCCTCAGTTTCTACATCTATAAAATGGTGAGAATTCCATAAAATGGTATCTGCAAAATGCTTTCCAGTATGGCCAGCACTTTGTAAGTGCTCAGTAAATAGTGTTGATTGTTATTATTACTCAGGCATTACCAACTGGCTTCATTCTGTGGCAAAGTTGTCTCTGAGATGTAGTTTGAGAAAGTAAATAATAAAAGATGATGAGCATAAAATTAAGGGTCTTTGAAAAAAAATGACCACTGACAGATACCCAGGGTCACAGCCATAATAACAGGTTCACGAGCTCTGGTCGGCAGTATTGACAATTTGCTACTCTGGAAAAATAAATATTCCAGTAATGTTCTAGATACCCTATTTTGAAGAAATCCTAAAAAGTTCATTCAGAAGAACGTTACTGAGAGTGGTCTTGGTTAGTGCCACAAAGCAAAAGTGGAAATTGAAGAACTCAAAAAGAACTATTAATATGATCATTCCGGGAAGAGAGCTGGCCTCTCAAATATTAACTAACTACTTAGTGAAAGTAAACTCATTTGTGTGAGTGGTAAGTGAAAAGTTCATATCATACCCCATGCTTGAAACTGTCTAATGTCTCCACTTGCATTAAGAAAAAGCCTAGCTCCTCACTATGGCCCTTCCGATCCTACTGAGGATGCCCCTGCCGTCTCCTCTGATTTCATCTCCTACGTTCCTTCTGCACGTTCCTTCCAACACATCTGTTAGATTCCTCCTGGCCTCAGGGCCTTTGTACTTGCTGCCTGGAGTGCTCTTCCTCCAGGTCTTTGCACAGTTACTCTTTATCATTCCAGCCTCACCTTCAGTGTCACCTCTTCAAGGGAAAGTCCTGCCTGTTCTAAGCACATCCATTTCAGATTCTCTTTCTGTCCTATTACTTTTTGCATTTGTCACCATCTAAAATAATACTATTGTGCCAGTAGTTGTTTATTGTCTGTCTCTCTGTGAGGTAAGAGACATCGTAGGTTTTATTTACCCATGTCTCTAGCACCTAGAACAATGCATGACGTATAGTTGGTGCTCAGCAAATACTTGTTGACAGGTGCTGCTTCTGGATGCTTTGACAGCCTCAGGTGAATTTTTGCCTGAGGGACTTGGCCAGCAGTCTGAGGCCTATTCTGATCAGAGTACACCTAGCTCATTGAAGGTATGGAAATTAGACAACAATAATAATAATGACCAATGAATAGTTGTTTTTATTTCATCTTATTCTGGAAAGTAGCTGTGGTAGACTAATACTCACAGGAGAAAAATCACAAGTTAACTTTCAGGATCAGAAAAATGACCATTTAAACAGGAGGCCAATGTGGGAGAAAGTGAAAGGTATTTGGGACATGCAGTCTGAAAAGCCATCTACTGCAATTTAACTGTAAATGTGTTCCTGAGCTTCCTGGCAGCTAGAGCAAAAATGGAAACACAAATATTTATTTAATTCTCCATTGCCAATAAAGTAAAAAAATCCCCTTTTTGTCAAGAGAATCAAAACTCTTTCAC
>NW_006792411.1:739619-757373 GCF_000442215.2 Lipotes vexillifer
CTTTCCCTGGCACAGATTTCTTATGAAAATTTGTCCCCTGGGGCAGGCGACAAACCCACTGAGGAATAAAAGTAGATGATGCCTTTAAGCCACATCCCTTCAGTCCGCTCACGGACTGGTTCCATTAGATCGCTTCTTGCAAAGCCTGGACACGTGGCGGGATACCCAAGTGCATTGCTGCAGTGAAACAATGGTGGTTGATTCCATTTCAGTGGAACAAGCTTTGTTACCTTGTGCTGATCATTTCCCCTTTCTGAGCCTTGGCTTTCTCAGCTGAAATATGGGATACGTGATATTCATTCTGAATAGTACCGGCACTTAATGGGAGAACAAAAGAACAAAATTATTACCTTTATAATTCAGCCCTTAGACTGTGATCGGAGGATGAACGGCTGGAGACATATTCTTCCTGAAGTTTGTCTAAGAGCTGGACAAACTTTTGATGAATCCATGGGAGACTTGCCTTCTGCTGGCTAATTTACTGGAAAGCTGTCGGGGAATAGCAGCCACAGGAAGACAAGGCTTGATTTCGCAGGACGGGGCGGTGAGGGAGGTCTCCCTTGGACACGGAGAAGAAAGGGTAATTATGTTTCATCTTCTTTCAGAGCGGATTGCTGCTGTGGGCCTGCCCACCTGGGGTCTGAGAGCCCTGACGGCTCCAAGACCAACTCTCATTTTCCCAGGTGTGAGGGTATCTTTAGCAAGCGCTCCTGGGAAACTGTCACACACACTCTGCCTGGCCCTGCACAGGATCCCAGAGAAAGAGATAGATTCCGGGCAGCGGCATCGTTGTGTCGGTCTGCCAATGTCCCGCTTCACCCAACCCAGGTCACCGGAGAGCCTGGGCAGCCACTTGAAGGTCTGTGTCTGTCTCAGTGTTCAGGGCAGGTTAGCATCCCACCAGGTGGGGGTCCTATCCCTGGCCCCAGATCAGGCAAACCCTTGGATTGCAGGGCAGTAAGGGACATGCAGAGAAATACACATCTATCAAGTGGCCACCATGCATTACTTCCATTTCTTCTAACTCCCCACAGCGAGTCAGGGAGTTGGCATTGACTCCAGATGAGAACACTGTGATTCAGAGAAGCCAAGGGACTTGTTCAGAGTCACACAGCCAGCAAGCGGTGCAGCTGGGATTTGAACCCAACTTAGAGATGCTAAAAATCTGTGGTGGAGAAGGGAGAGGAATAGGAGGTAGAGAAAGAGGAGCAGGACAAGTGGATGGAAAAGGAAGAGGAGGAGGAGACGGAGTTGGAAGGGAGAAGGCGCTACAGGAAGAGGGGACAGTGGAGAAGACAGGAGAAAGAGGACTGGAGACGGCAGAAAAGGAGGGCAGAGCGGGGGAAGGATGTATTCCTCTTGCTGCTGTAACAAGTCACCACAAACTCGGTGGATTCAACCAAGACAAATTTATTGTTTTATGGTGATGGAGTCAGAAGTCTGAAATGAGAATTATGGGGCTAAAATCAAGGTGGTGGCAGGGCTGGTCCCTTCTGGGGGCTTCCGGGGAGAATCTGCTTCCCTGACTTTCCCAGCTTCTAGTGGCACCAGCATTCTTTGGCCTGTGGCCCCTTCCTCAATTTTCGAAGCTCTGGTCTCTTTCCAGCCACACATGGCCTTGGCTGCCTCTGACCCTCCAGCCTTCTGCCACCCTCTTGTAAGGAATCTTGTGATAATATCAGGCCTACCCAGATAACATGGGGTAACACATCTCTAGATGTTTAACTTAATCCTATCTGCAAAGACTCTCTTGCCATATAAGATAATCTTCACAGATTCTGAGGATTACAGTGTGGCTTTTAGGGGCCATTATTTGGCCTACCATAGACGTGAAAGAAGAAGATAGATAGGAAAAGATGTAGGAGGATGTGATGGTGGAAATGAAAGGAGAAATGAGGGGCTGGAGGAGGACCTCGAGCAGATTCTTTCCCTCTCAGGGCCTCAGTTTCCTGCTCTGTACAGTGGGGATATGAGAGCCTCTACTCCTAGGGGTTGTGAAGATTCTACAGAATTGTGCCACCCAGGGGCTCAGCCCAGCTACCACCACGGCCATGTTTTCTCTTTACCTCTCTGTCAGCCCAACCCCTGCCTTCCAGGGTCTTACCCTAGAGTTCCCACTTTTTTGCTTCCCCCTGGAAGCATAACCCCACCCTTACCCCAGCCAGGACCCTGGACTAATACATTGCAGCTTGAGCCTGCAGACTGCCTGCTGGCTCCTTCACCCTGCTCATTCCCCGCCCAGCCCCACCCGTCACTTCCAATCACTCCAATACAAAGCATTCCGCCAGATCCATCTCAGCTGCCTTTTCCTGCCCTTGAACGCCAGCGCCTGGCCTTGAGCTCAGACCTGCAGGGGTGGAGGCACGTGAACTCCAAGGGCCGTGGCTCACTATCCCTCTGCCTCCATGGCCTCGGGGCTTTTGAAAAACACCAACCTGCGCACCGTACCCTCTCCTGACCATCAGCATCTCCCATTCTTTCTCCCTCCCAGTCACAAGAGAAAGCCACCATGGACATCAGCCACCAAGGATCCCTCAAGGCATCACTGTTTCTAATTATGGTGAGGAAACTGACATTTCTTGAGTATCTCTGTGAACCGGGTCCCTTGCAGACATTAGCTCAGATAATCCTCATAACACCCAGGGAAGTGGGATGGCTGAGGCACAGAGCAGGCATGCCTCTCTCCAAGGGCACACAGCATTCTTCCTTGCCTGTCTCACTCTGTGTCTCTCCCCCCACCCACCAGCCCCAGTTATGGAGCACCTTCCATGGCCAGGCACTTTACGGATGGTGTATTGGGTTGCGTCCCCACAAAAGAGTCCTAAGCCCTGGTACCTGTGTGACCTTATTTGGCACTGGTCTGCAGATGTAATCAAGTTAAGATGAGGTCATACTAGATCAGAGTGGCCTCTGATCCCATGACTGGTGACCTTATAAGAAGAAGGAAGTTTGGACACAGACACACACTGAGGGAAGAAAGCCATGTGAAGGCAGAGGCAGAAATTGGAGTGATGTATTTACTGGCCAAGGAATGCCAAGGATTGCTGGCAACAATCAGAAGCTAGAGGAGGCAAAGAAAGATTCTTCCCTGAACACTTTGGAGGAACACTGCTGACACCTTGATTTTGGACTTCTGGCCTCTAGGACGTAACAATAAATTTCCATTGTTTTAAGCTGCCGGTTTGTGGAAATTTGTTACAGCAGCTCTAGGAAACTAATACAGATAGTATTTAATCCTTGTTACAACCTTATGAAATAGGAACTATTTTTATTTAACAGATGAGAAAATTGAAGCTTAGAAAAAAAAAAATGTGTTGTTACGAGTCCCACAGCCAGTCAGGGAAGATCTGTGACTTAAACCCTGGCCCAGCAAACCCCCAAACCTGTACTTTCTGTTCCCCACCAGTAATGGATCTGCAAACCTGGATGCACCCCAGAGTTACCAGGGAAGCTGATTAAAATACTGATTCCAGGACCCCATCCTGAAGATTGCAATGCGGTTGGCCTGGGCTGGGGCCCCACATGCTGCATTTTCACAGCATCCCTGGAGTTTCTAAAGCAGGTGTGTTGGGGAAATGTCACTTCTCACCATGCTCCTTTCACCCAAAGAAGCACGTCCTCAGGGGTCTGTGAGTTGAGTCATTTGGTGATTTGTCACAAGGAGGAAGAGTTGTGGATGAAGTGGGAAGGTGGGTGGGAGGTGGCAGTGGGGGATGGCCGGGGTAAGGAGGACATTCCCTCTACCGCTGCCCAGGGAAGCTCGGTCCTCTTGTCACCCATCTCACAGGACCCCAACCATGTCAGCTCTACCCTAACCCCATCCAAGCCCCCCGTAAAAGGGAGGGTTCTTGTCCCAAAACACATCCCTGACAAAGCTCTGCTTTAAATTCGGGCCCCCCGACTCCTAGAACATACCGTGCTAAGCCAGAGAGCAGCCACGGGCAGGAGTCACACCAGCAAAGAGCAGGTGATGGGCCTCAGAAGAGGTGGACAGACAAGGTGAGGGACTGGAGGGGAGCTTGCGTATGCTGAGCACACCGTGTGCCAACACTACTGTGTATGTCCATTTTACAGATGCAGAAACAAAGCCTCAGAGGGTAAAGAGGGGTAAAGGCACCTGCTCAGACTCTACGAGCTCGAAAGTGACCGAGCGGGGATGTGAACCCAATTCTGCCCGCCTCTCAAGCCCCATGCCTTCGCCATCCTGCCTGTCCACCTCTCCAGCCCTTCAGCCCTGTTCCCAGACCACACCCTCCCAAATATGAAACTAATTTGCAAACCAAGTGTTCAGTGCCATTGGCAAGAGACGCAGACCTTGGAGCTATTAGTACACAGCAAGCGCTCAGCGGAGCTCCAAAAGACGCATCCAGTGGGTGTTGGCAGCAGGGTCCAACCCCCGCCGCCCCAGCAATATTTCAAGAGAGAGATTGAAGCCACATGTTTGGAGGCCATAAGCTGATTGCTGGGAGGACGTCCCATATAAACAGCAAGAGGCAGAACCTGTCACTTGGCCTCACCTTTGGTCTCTGACCCAGGCTCCAGCCCCCAGGGCCAGCTATTTCCAAGTACCCCCCTACCCAAATGCCAGCTCCAGAGTGCTGAGGGGCACTGAGCTCTGGCTGGCCGAGAAAGGGTTAAGCAGAAGACAGCAGGTGCAAGGGCAGAGAAAAGACAGGTTCTCCTGGGCCTCAGGGTGGGTGGATGGGAAGAGAGAGAGCCAGACAGTTGGGGGAAAGCTGCTCTCCAATTGGCCTTGATCCCCTCCCGCTGCCTGTGGAGTCTGGGGTCAAGCTCCCACTTGGCCCTTTTCCCCCCGGCAAGCCGGGCTCCCTCTGTGGGCCTCAGCACCTCCTTCTGAGACAGAGCAGCTCTGGTGGGGTGGGGAGTGTCTCCCAGCCCCAAGCTCTTCGGGTCTTGGAGACCCAGGCAGCTTCCCCTTGCAGGGGCTGAGAGTGCAAAGCAGGCCCCTCGGAGACCCAGGTGGGGCGGGGAGGAGGGGGAGGGGGGACCACTGGACCACACGGGCTGAGGGCTCAGGGTTACCAGAGCCAAGGCGACACACGTGCGTTCAGAATTTCCTTTCAAGTCTTCTCAGGGCCTGCTTGCTCCCATCCCTCCCCCCAGCCTTCTTGTTCTGGGCTGTAATCAGTTTGGATGGAGAACAGCAGACACACTTGGGAGGGAGGATGTGTGGGGAGCAGTTGGGGCTGGGAATCATTTGGGGGTTTTGTTACCTGCCAGCAGCTTGCAGGCCCATCTGAGGGGGAGGGGCATGCAGATGCTGGCTGCATCCCGGTGGGCAGAAGTGCTGGGTGGGGACTTGGGGGAGGGGCGGAAGAGGCAGCCCTGGAGCTCCAGCTGCACCAAGGGCCTACAGGGCCCTTGCTGGCTGAGTGACCTTGGCTGTATTGTTTGACCTCTCTGAACCTCACTGGCCTCATCTGTGAAATGGGGCCTTAATGCGTATCCTGGCTGTGAAGGTTAAATAAGCTTACAGAGGGTGTAGCACAGATAGACAGTCTGCTGGCATGGACTCCCTTGCCCTTTGGGGGAGTGGGGAAGGGGGATGAAACAGGGCCCCTTGCCTGGAAACCGTGGGGCCACAAAGCCAGCACTTGGACTGCTGAGGCCATCAGCTCAGCATAACTGAGGCCTGAATAGCAAGTCAGGCTTTCTGCAGTTCCTGACCGTCACCTGGGTCTGCAGGTATCACTGACAGGGCAAGAGACATCTGTGTCATCCAGGCAGAGCCCCTCACCCCTACCCCAGCCCCCAAAGCTGCTTCCCTCCCCAGGTGGCCGAGCGCCTACCTAGGCCTATCTTGCCCTGACTATTGATGACTGCCGTCCCTGACACCCATCACCAGGCATCTGCTCAGACACACCTGAGCTCCTTGCTCCCGCTTCAGGGACACCCCCATCTGGGCTGTGAGGGGCTTAGTTGTTCTCTCCCTTCAGTCTGGGGATGTCACTATAGATGGGGCAGGTCTACCTCTGAGGTTCCAAGCCATTCATTCTGGACCTTTTTAAGGTCACAGGGTCCCTTGAGAATCAGATGAGAACTCTGCTCCCTGCTTCTGGGAAAACTCTTCCCACCCTGTCAGGGGCTCACAGATGCCCTCAGAGCCACTAAGTCAAGAGGATCCCTGCTTAAGGATTTGAACCCCATCCCACCAGAGAGAGTTGATCCTCGGGCTGAAAAATCCCTGCTCTGAGCCCTGCCCCAGGGAGACGGAAGGGCCTTGGTGCTAGATGGTCAGACCCCAGTAAAGGGGGGTCAGGAATTCTGATGGGCAACCCCCAGGAAGGGCTAACACTCATTCATCCTGCCCAGCAGCTGCCTTCCAGTCTGAAGGCCTTCCCCTCCCCCGACCTCGGGAACATGTTTGCTCCCCTACGTCAGAGCCAGAGGACGTGTGGAGCTGTGCTGGTCCCATCTTACAAACAGGGATACCGAGGCTCAGAGGGGCTCGCTGGGTCAGCCGAGGGCACCGGGCTTTCTCCCAGTTCATGCTCAGGTCTCGGTGTCTGAGGCCCAGAGCACACGTTGGGCCTGGAGCAGGAGACCTGGCTGATGCAGGGTCAGCCAGGCCACGGGGGCAAGGAGGGGTAGCCCTCACTCTCTCCCCAGCCCTCGGCTTTTGTTAGCAACTGATGGAAAGTGGCAACTCGGAAAGCAGAGGTTTCCGGCTTGCCAGATCATAGCTGGGAGAACAGATGGCCAATTCATCCCATCAAACTTGGCGCCTCGAACAAAAGAAACAATATGTGTTTGGCTTTTCCTCAGGTTCCCAGGCAGGTGACTGGAAAGTCTGATGACAAGAAAGCTTCGACTCGCTTCTGTTAGGACACAAACCACAAACCTGGCCTGGCTATGTTCTGCATGCTCCCTCCACCCCATCCTGCTCTCCCCCTCACTCTCCCTCCTCCAGGGGACTATCCAGCCCTCTCAGCAGCAGCTCCGAGTCTCCCCCAGAGCCAGTCCCCTGTGAGCGTGGGGTGGGGACAGGGGGCGCCGGTTCTCTGAGCATCACACCCTTTCTCTCTCACAGCAGCCCTATTATGATCCCATTTTGCAGATGAGAAAACTGAGGCTCTACAGGGTTAATTGACAGGACACATGGTCTAGAAGTGGCAGAGCCAACGTGATAACAGCAGCTGCTGTGTTTTAAGCTTCTCCTGGAACCAGGGCACTACCTCACTTTCTAGATCTCAGAGAGGTGGCATTGCCTGGGATCTGGTGAGCTGGGCATGGAAACACCCCCGTGGAGAAGTCTGAAGATGTGATCCAGGTCTCCTGCAGAGTTGTGAAGCTGGGGAGCTCAGGGGCTCCATGGGAAGGCCTGGAGATGCACCCCTACAGCTGTGGGTGACTGAGCACCTACTGTGTGTCTGGCACTTTGTAGGTACTTCACGTGAGCTCCCCCTAATTGGCTCTGTTTCGTGTGAAAAATTGCCCCAGTTTTACAGATGAAAAGTTGGAGGCAGGGAGAAATGATTTGCCAGAGCCATGCAAGCAGTTAAGTTCCCCTGCGAGCCAGGACTCTTTCTGCGGCCTCAGCGGTTTCTCTTTGCCCTCCGGCCCAGCCCCAGGGAGGGTGTTAATGAGGCCGGCACTGGGAGAGGCAGGGGGAAGGAGTTCTGTCCACAGGTGCTGGCAGGTCTTCCCGTGGCAGCCAGACCCGGGCCTGGCGCCACTCTGCCCCTGCCTGTCTGCTCTCCCCCGCGTGGGGTGGTGGTTGATACCCCTCTGGGGTGGCCTGGGGGGCCCTGCATGTGTCTGGGCCCTGCCAAGACCCCGCCCTGGAGACCCAGAGTCTGTCTCTCTAGGGTGGCAGTCATTCCCACTCTGGAATCCCTGGGCGGGGCACGTGGGGCTCGGGGAGTCGCAGGGCTGGCTCCAAGGGCCAGGGGGTCCAGGGAGGTAGGAGGTGGTGAAGTGTGAGCCCCAAGGCTTGGGGCACCTGGTCTCCTTTTGTCTTTTTCTCTCTCTGTACTGGCCGGTTGCATCTTTGATTCTTTCCTCTCTGCCTCTGGGTGACTCAGGGGTCAAAGAGTTTGTGGTGTGATGGAAAAGCCAGGATGGAAAGCCTGGAGACTGAGTTTTGGCCCCAACTCTGCTGGGGGACTCTGGGATGTCCTTTTCCCTCTCTGGGCCTCAAGCTGATGGTCACACCTGCTGCACACAGTTCAGGGCCCTGCTGGCCCCTTACGCTCCAATGCCCAGGTCATCCCAGAACAGTGAGGAGCTCGGGAGACAATGTTTTTGTCTGTTTTTCTCCACCCAGAGAACTCCTGAAGAGCAGCTCCGGGCTCTCAGTGGAAAGGGATTTAAAGAGGAAAATAAATAAAGTGTGAAAGTGCCTCTTACTGACAAGCTCAAGCCCCGTTAGCTTGGCCTCTGCTCCTGCCCTGCCTCTCCATCCTCTCTGTGACTTGGGAGCCATTTCTCAACACCCCCAGCCCCTTCTCACTCCGTCCTCCTCTGCAATCTTCTGCTCAGGAAATGTGAGGTCAAGGGAGGATCAAAACAAGAAGGTTTTCAACCACAGAAGTGACTGGAGACAAAAGGTACCACCAGCGCCATCACCACCACTGCCACTGCCACCATCATCACCATTATACCACCATTGTACGGTTTCCTTTTGCTGTGGTAACAAATTACCACAAACTTGGTGTACTGAACCTCTGGTTCAAGCTACTATTACAAAATACCCACAGACCGCATAGCTTATGAATAACAGAAATTTATTTCTCACAGTTCTGAAGGCTGGGATGTCCAGGATCACGGTGCTATCGGTCCAAGGCCTTCCTGGTTCACAGTCAATCATGGTTTTTTCCTGTGTCCTCGCATAGCAGAAAGGGCTAGGGAGCTCTGTGGGGTCTCTTATAAGAGCACTAATTCCATTCATGTGGGCTCCACCCTCATGATTTCATCACCCCCAAAGGCTCCATCTTCTAATACCATCGCATTAGGCATTAGGATTTCAACATATGAATTTGTGGGGGACACAAACATTTAGACCATAGCACTAGGTGACTTAGAACAACATAAAATATATTATCTTACAGTTCTGGAGGCAGAAATTTGGAATGTGTCTCACTGGGCTAAAATTAAAGTGTTGGCAGAGCCATGCTCCTTCTGGAGGCTTCCTGCATTCCTTGGCCTGTGGCCCCCCTCTTCCATCTTCAAAGCCAGTGAGTCTTTCTTATGCTGCATCACTCTGACTCTCACTCCTGGCTTCCCTCTTTCACTATAAGAATGCTTGTGATTCTACTGAGCCCACCCAGGTCATCTAGGATAATCCCCCTATCTCAGGGTGGGCTGATTAGCAACCTTAATTAACCCTTGCTATAAAACATAACATATCCACAGCCTCTAGAGGTTAGGACGTGGGCATCTTTGGGCACTCATTATTCTGCCTATCGTAACCCTCATCATCACCATCGCCGCCACTATCACCACTACCATTTTCAGCAGCATCACCGTCACCACCATCATCACCACAAGCATCTTCAACACCATCATCACCACCACCCCACTTCCACCATCACCACTATCACCACCACCATCATCAGTATCACCACCATTCCCCCACCATCACTACCATTATTTTCAACACCACCACCATCCCTGCTAGCACCCCACTTCACCTCTACTATTTAAATCGCAGGTCAAATGTTGCTTCCTTTTAATGGTCTTCTCAGACCACTCTATCTAAAGTAAGGCTTCTGGGCTTCCCTGGTGGCGCAGCGGTTGAGAGTCCGCCTGCCGATGCAGGGGACATGGGGTCGTGGCCCGGGCTGGGGAGATCCCACATGCCGCGGAGCGGCTGGGCCCGTGAGCTGCGACCGCTGAGCCTGCACGTCCGGAGCCTGTGCTCCGCGATGGGAGAGGCCACAACAGAGAGAGGCCTGCGTGCCGCAAAAAAAAAAAAAAAAAAAAAAAAAAAAAAAAAAAAAAAAAAAAAAAAAAAAAAAAAAAAAAAAAAAAAAAAAAAATTATCCACTGAATGAATACACAAATGAATGAACAAATAAATGGATGTATGTGAGCCTTATAAGAGATTTGACCTAGTCCCGAATGCCAAGGAAGGTGTCTCTAAAGGGTAACATATACACACTACTATATATGAAATAGATAACCAGCAAGGACCTACTAAATAGCACACGGAATTATACTCAATATTTTGTAATAACTTATAAAGGAAAAGAATCTGAAAAAAGATAGATATGTATATGTGTATGTATATCTATATCTATACATAACTAAATCACTTTGCTATACACCTGAAACTAACACAACATTGTAAATCAACTAAACTTCAACAGAAAAATAAAAATAAAATAAAATAAAATAAAAGGGTGACATCGGAGCTGAGATTTGGTAGAAGACTGGGTTAGCAAAGTGACGGAAGAGCCGCAGGAGCAAAGCTGGACTCTGGAAGGGAGAGCTGTGCATTCTGGAAACTAACAGCAAGCAGGTTGGGGAGCTTAAGACCAGGGTGCAGGGGAGCACAGGTGAGGTGTGACCAGAGCAGCAGGCAAGCCCTGTAAGTGTGTCAAGAACATTGCTCTTTATCCTCAGAGCAAGGGGAGCTTTTGGAGAGTCATTAGGCTTGGATCAGACATGCATTTCCGGACGATGACTATCGCTTCGCTGGGATGAGTAGATAGTTAGCGGTTCGGGACAAGAAGTGTGTGGCAGCTACTTAAGACCTTCTTGCTATTGTCCAGGAGTGAAAGGTGGGGATGGCTCTAACTTGGACCAGAGTGGTGGGTGTGGAGATGGAGAGAAGTAGACAGAGTCAGGATCTGTAAGAGATAAAATCAAAAGCACTTGGGGATGGCTTAGATTTGGGAATGAGGAGAAAAGGGTGGTGCCAGGGATGCTGCCTAGGTTTCTGCTTCCACAGCTGGATGGCGGTGACACTGACTGGTAGCTAGATGGCGGAGACAACGCCTTATGAGGACAAGAGTACATCCATACTTATTATTGTTGTTGTTAATAGTACTATACAATGAAAGCGATAATATAGTCCAATAATACTACTGGAATGCTTACCAGAGGCTACGTATCATACTAAGTTAAGTAATCTATCCATGTCACCTAGGTAGTATCTTAGTTTGAGCTCCCCAGAAACCAAATCTTGGAACAAGTTTTCAAATGCAAGTAACTCATTTGGGAGGTGAAATAGCAAAATGGGGAAGTAAGACAGGGGAGGAAAGGCAGCCAGTGAAGGGTGTATTATCAAGCAAGTTACGTTTGTGGGGAAATGGAGCTTAATCCCGCTGGGAGAGAGGGGGAGTCTAGGATCCATGAAGAATTCTCACTCAGAGTCATCTTACCCAGTGATGAGGAAGCTGGGCTATTTTTGCACCAACTCTGGCTAATCATTGATTGGAGGCTGGTCCCAAGGGGAGTTAATTCCCCATCACTTCCAGCCTTCCACACAAAAGGACAGATAAGGCTCAGTGGCAAGGAAAAGCCCTCAGGCCAAAAGATTTAGGTTGTGGCAGTTGGAGGCCAGACTTGTGTGCACTGAGTTGGTAAGGACTGGGTGATGTGGGAAGAGAATTAAGAGCATCAGCTACTGGCAAGAAGTGGTGAAATAAGGATTCAAATCCAGGTCTTCAGGATTTCAAAATCTATGTATGGATGTGCATACAGATGGATGGACAAATAGACACGGATGGACAGAGAGATGATCAGATGACTGGATGGTTAGGTGTTCAAAGAAATGAATGGTTAGGTGGGTGAGCAATTTATGGATGGATGGATGGATGGATGGATGGATGAAAAATTGAGTGTATGGGTAAATGGGTAGACTGTTTAAAAATTCTGTCTATGACTGAATGGATGGATAGAAATATGAGTAGATGGGGGTTAGCGCGGTGGGATATATAAGTAGATGGATGAGCAGGTAGATAGGAGGAGGATGGATGACCGGGTTTGGGAAAAGAGAAGCGCTATGGCTTAGATAGCAGAGCCTCAAGAGTGGCCTCGTTTGACGTGAGCTCGGCTAATATCACCCCCATGATCCCCCCACTGCTCCAGGAAGTCCCCAGTCTCTAAGTCTCAGAGGCATTCCAGCTGTGGTCTCATACTGATGACCAAGCACATCAGGAAAGAAGTGCAGGGAGCAGGGCAGACCCAGCGTGGCTGTAGCAGAGGTTGGGGGAAGCCCGTGGGTTGGAACCGGAAGAGCAGGGTGAAGCCCAAGGGGTCTTGCACCTAGAAGAGTGTTGCCTGCCCAGAGCTGGCTGGGTGCCTGCCCGGAAGGCAACGTCAGAGGGCTGGCTCTGACCACCCTGCCATGTGGGTAGGGGCTGGACATATTTGTCCTACCACCCAAACAAAGTAATAGTTGCAGCATGGGAAGGCAGCTCTCCCAGTGAGACCAGCACTGGCTTGGAACAGCTGGGAAACGAGGCCAATCTCAGGACAGGGAGTCCCTTCATCTTGGCAGAGCTGAGCGGAGCCCGGGGACACCGGCTCCAGCCCAAGCACAGTTGATGGAACTGGCTGTGCCAAGTTTCACTGCCTGGAGCACATTTTTATGACTGAGGAATAATGAGAGGCAGGCATCCTAGCCCTGGCCTTTCCCTGGTGCAGCGTGTGTGTGTGTTTGTGTGTGCGTGTGTGTGTGTGTGCGCGCGTGTGCGCGCACACATACACATGGTTTGTATGAGTGAACATGGATGTCATAAGTGGGTCTCTGCATGGGTTTGTTTGTGTGTATGTCAGGGTTGAGTATGCACAGTAGGACATTTGGCACGTGTGAGTTTGAGTGTGTGAGCCTGCTTGTGTGTATATGTAAGTGTGTTTGAATGTGGGTAGATGTGTTTATGTGTATGTGAGCACATTTGTGCACATGTTGTTTGTGTGTATGCTTGCACATGGATGAACATATTGGCGTTTGCATGAGCATGTGTGGGTGCAAAGATATTCACATCTGCGTATTTGTACTTGCCGTTTGCAAGTGTGGAAACTTGTGTGTGTGTTTGGGGGGAGTGTGTGCGTGCACGTGCTCACCAGGGAGTGGACTTTATGGAATAAAGTTCCCCCCTTCTTTGGCCACAGCCCTATCTCTTACCATCCCCCTCCCCAACCTCATCCCTTCATACAAACTTCAGAAGCTAAACAGTAGTTTCAGAAACATTCTAGGCTATTTCAGGCCTCTCTGATTTTGCAGGCACTGCCTGGAATGCCATCTCCTTCCTTTCTGCTTGGCAACAATCTTGTTCATCTTCCAGGTCCAGGTTTCACACCTTCTGTTCTATCTTCCTGGTCCCCTCAGACTCCATCCTCTGGGCCCCCTGCTGTCTCTCAGACATCCTTTTCTTACCAAGAGGTGTTTTCTGCTCCTCCTGTAGACTGGGAGTTCCTTGAGGGTAGGGTCTCTGTCTAATTCCTTTCTGGATCCCCAGGGTCTGGAATAGGATCTAGCATGCAATGGGATGGGTGGATGAATGGGTGGGTGGACAGAAGGATGGATGGATGGATGGATGGACAGGTAGATGGCTGTATCAATGGACAAGCAGATGGATGGACACATGCGTGGATGGATGGGTGAACAGGTGGGTGCATGGGTGAGTAATGACTAACCCCAGCACTTTTGCTCCCGAATCCTGGATTCTGAAAGGAGACTGCTTGCGGCTCTTGCTTAGCTTTCCTTTACTCTGGTACAGAAGCAGTGGTCTCTGCTTGCAGAGGAAGGCTGCAACCTCCGAGCTGGCCTGCTGTCTCCCCTCAGCTCTGGCTCTCAGGAGGGCTGGTTCCAGACTGGCCACCTACCTTACGAAGGGGCAGATTAGGCCTGAAGAGCCATTGCTGAGTGGCTTAAGTTTAGCCCCTGTTTGTGCTCAGGGCTTTCAAAAGCTGGGGAGACTGCAGAGAAGGGGTCTGACGTCAGGGCCCGCTGCTAAGTGGGCAGGGATTTTGTGCGCTTCAGGCCTTGACGGCAGGCGGCTTAAGGCAGGGCCCTGGGAGTTTTGAGACAGGAAAATGGTGTTTTGTCTTGTTAATGCATTCACATGGCTTTGAACTGGAGAGTAGTCAGGTGTCCCCAGACGGCTGCTTTTGAGCTGGTCTAGGGAGGGGGCAGGGCATAGCCAGGCCCCGGATTACAGAGGCCTTCCCCGGGGGAAGGGGGCCTTTGATGGGGCCGGGTCTGTTGTCCGGAGTCTGCTTTGCTGGTGGCTGGAGCCCCTAATGAGGGGAAGGGCTGTTCTGAAGCATTCCCCTGGTCCCCCTTGGGCAGCAGGCGGAGGCCTCCTTTGATGTTGGAGTCCTTAAGCCAAGTGGGGACTAATTGCCACAAGGTACAGAATATTCTGGTTGCTTGGGGGGTCTGCAGCTTGCTCACAATGCGACAGCCACCCTGGGGTGGGGGGAAAGGCAGCCACTGTCCTGATGTGAGACAACTCAGGAGGGTTTGGGTTGGGTTTTTTTCTCTCTTTCATGCACACAGGCCCAGCGCAGAATGGGAAACACACTATACATCACACACACACACACGCGTGCACACACACGCGCACTCACACGCGCACACACACACACACACACATACCTTACTCTGCTGCAACTTTGTAAACAGGATTATGTCTGAAAGCATGATTTTTTTAAATCAAAAAGTCAGTGTGGTCAGAGGGATAATGGCAAAGAGAAAAAGAAGGCAGACTCTGGTAGGCCGGTGGCAGACGGATTCAGATCCAAGCCCCAGTTTAGCCACTTGTTAGCTGGGGCAGGTCTCTGAAGCTCACTGGACCTCAGCATTCTCCTCTGCCGAAGACAAGACTATACCTGACACCAGTAGGTGCTTTTTACAGGAATTTGTTCTATCTTTCAACAGCTAAGGTGACTGCATTCTTGAGACAGTTCACTAAAAGTAGGTGTCTGTTTTCCTGGCCGGCATGGAGGCAGGTGGAGAGCCTAGTCGGCAGACATCGGTTAGATCACTCTCATTTGATCAGAGAACAGGGAGAGGATGGTTTCCTTTGATTTTTAATATTTGTGCCTACGTGGTTTCCATCTCAAAGGAAGATGACATTCTTCTCCCTGTATTATGCCCACTTACACCCAACTCTCACCTCGACCTCTCAGTAGAATCTGGAATTATTGTGTTTTCACACTATACCAGGCATGGGACTAGGTGATCTGATTATATTATCTCTAATCTTCATGGTGACACTTTTAGAGATTAGTAATCCCATTGGACAGATCATCGGGAACCCTGGAGTCACAGAGACAAATGACCTGCCTGAGATCATCCTATGTGCAGATGGGGGAGCCAGCTTTCTGATCAGCCTGGCTCCAAAGCCCAGGTTCTCTCAAGCCTGCCCCAGCTGAATCTTCTGATCAAGCTTCTCTGAGCTTCATTTCCCCCTTCTGGTCAATAGGAACAATAACAGTACACACTGCTGGGATACAGAGCCATTTAAATGAGACCGAAAGACCCTGGCGAGTACCTGATGTACGTGTGCATGGCAGGCACTCAGTACACCTGCTGTGACCCTCCACACCACCCTCATCACCTACTTCCCCTGAAAACACACACACACATATGCACACACACACACATAGTCCCTCCACTCTCTGGATCTGGAGAAGGGGCAGATCTGGGCAAACAGAACACAGTGTTCATCAAAGTTGTTCTTGCAGTTCGTGGCACCCCTTCTGTGTGGTTCTGGCCTGACCTTCTGACTGCTTGAGAGGGGCCCTCTGACTGCTTGAGAGCAGCTTCCTGGGTGGAGGACAGAGGAGGGCCTACCCCGCCGGCCGATTCCCCAGTAAGCAGCTGAAAAGCAGGAGCGAGGAGCTCATGCCAGGTCAAGAGGAACAGGTGGAGAGCAGAACGAGATGCAGTGCCACCTTCGGTTCTTCCAAGGCTGGAGGCCATACACCACCTACAAGCGCAAGAGATCAAATACCACCTACATCCTTTTGCTCATCGAATCCTTCCCACATCCCACAATCTAGATACGGTGACCCTTGGTTACACACAAGAGGAGGGGCAACGTGATGCAGCTGATAAGAGGCTGAGCAGAGCCTGGTACCCAGCCCCAGCTGACTTAGGGCTCTAGACCAGGCCTCAGGCCTAGAAGCGGCTGAGAAGGGGCCTCTGGCATGGCCTGTGGTCATCGCCGACTGAGATGGGTCCTCGGGGCCCCAACTGAGAGGTCTCCCAAAGACCTGTCCTGAGACAGGTGCCACAGCTGGCAAAGGGCACACAGTCCCAGGCCTCCGTTCACCCACAGCTGCCCTCAGCCGCCCCAGTTGCTCCAGTCTGGGGTAGGGGGGAGTTGAGGTCTCCCTGGCGGAGCTCAGGACACGTGGGAGAGGGAAGTCCAAGAAAGTCTGGCACACTTCCTTTCTTCTCTTAAAAGATCAGTGTGGAAACGGCTTTATTGTTTTATAACAATACATAATAAATGTTTTTTTAGTGTCGAAAATACAGGTGGGAAAAAATGAAAATAAAGGTGCCCAAAGATAGCCACTGTCGTCCAGAGTCCATGGGGGTACACACACACAGGGGGGATGGGTGGAGGCTGCCTCTCCCCACTTAACATGCCTTGCGTGTCTTTCCATACATCCATCCCCATCATGATTTTAAATGCTCACATAAAATTCCCAAGGACTGTCATAGCTTCTTTAACCAGTCCCCCACTGTTGAGCATTTGGATTATTTCCAACATTTTGTGGTGAGACATCTTTCCCCACTGGTGCGGCCCCTCCCGTGGCTCCGTTCTGAGAGGTGGCATTGCTGTGTTGAAGAACACGGGCATTTTGGATGCTTTCGATGGCCATGCTATCTGCTGGGAAGATCTGTAACGATACCATCAACTGAAATGCCCAGAGAGCTGTTTCCCCTCCCTGGGGCCAACATTGGGTAGGAACAATCACATTTTCATCTTTGGTGATCTGACAGGTGAAAATAGTACCTTGTTTCCAAGTGAATTGTCTTTGCTGCTTGAGCTTTTTTTTTTTTTTTAAATATTGGTTTTTCAGGAAGGTCTTCTCTGACCACCTAATCTTTTTTTTTTTTTTAAAGATGTTGGGGGTAGGAGTTTATTAATTAATTTATTTTTGCTGTGTTGGGTCTTCGTTTCTGTGCGAGGGCTTTCTCTAGTTGTGGCAAGTGGGGGCCACTCTTCATTGCGGTGCGCCAGCCTCTCACTATCGCGGCCTCTCTTTTTGAGGAGCACAGGCTCCAGACGCGCAGGCTCAGTAGTTGTGGCTCACGGGCCTAGTTGCTCCGCGGCACGAGGGATCCTCCCGGACCGGGGCACGAACCCGTGTCCCCTGCATTAGCAGGCAGATTCTCAACCACTGCGCCACCAGGGAAGCCCTGCCTGAGCTTTTTTATTCATTCCTTCACTCAAAAAAAACATGTATTGAGTGCCTATCCTGTGCTAGGCAACCTCTACTGCAGGGGGCCGGGGGGCATGATTTTAAGCAGAAAATCAAACAGATGATCTCTCCATTATAGTTGTAATCAGTGTTATGAAGAATGGTGGCCAGGGGGGATGGGCTAGTGGGGTGTCTGCCCCTCCATAATCTCTAGTGGATTTGCCTCTCCTTGGCATGGAAAATCAACCCTTCTCAATCTTACATAAAGGGCTCCATAAATGCAGCTTCATTTCACCCCAGCAACTAACCCTTCTCACCGGATTTCCCCTAAATTCCAACAAAGATATTTAGCGTGACTCTTTTTTTTTTTTTTTTTTTTTTTTTTCAGTACGTGGGCCTCCT
>NW_006792411.1:761535-762399 GCF_000442215.2 Lipotes vexillifer
TGTCTTTCTCTTTCTGACTGACTTCACTCTGTATGACAGACTCTAGGTCCATCCACCTCACTACAAATAACTCAATTTCATTTCTTTTTTTTTTTTTAAGATGTTGGGGGTAGGAGTTTATTAATTAATTTATTTTTGCTGTGTTGGGTCTTCGTTTCTGTGCGAGGGCTTTCTCTAGTTGTGGCAAGTGGGGGCCACTCTTCATTGCGGTGCGCCAGCCTCTCACTATCGCGGCCTCTCTTTTTGAGGAGCACAGGCTCCAGACGCGCAGGCTCAGTAGTTGTGGCTCACGGGCCTAGTTGCTCCGCGGCACGAGGGATCCTCCCGGACCGGGGCACGAACCCGTGTCCCCTGCATTAGCAGGCAGATTCTCAACCACTGCGCCACCAGGGAAGCCCTGCCTGAGCTTTTTTATTCATTCCTTCACTCAAAAAAAACATGTATTGAGTGCCTATCCTGTGCTAGGCAACCTCTACTGCAGGGGGCCGGGGGGCATGATTTTAAGCAGAAAATCAAACAGATGATCTCTCCATTATAGTTGTAATCAGTGTTATGAAGAATGGTGGCCAGGGGGGATGGGCTAGTGGGGTGTCTGCCCCTCCATAATCTCTAGTGGATTTGCCTCTCCTTGGCATGGAAAATCAACCCTTCTCAATCTTACATAAAGGGCTCCATAAATGCAGCTTCATTTCACCCCAGCAACTAACCCTTCTCACCGGATTTCCCCTAAATTCCAACAAAGATATTTAGCGTGACTCTTTTTTTTTTTTTTTTTTTTTTTTTTTAGTACGTGGGCCTCCTACTGTCGTGGCCTCTCCCGTTGAGGAGCAAAGGCTCTGGACGTGCAGGGTTAGGGGCCCGTGC
>NW_006792411.1:762428-768454 GCF_000442215.2 Lipotes vexillifer
CAGTACGTGGGCCTCTCACTGTTGTGGCCTCTCCCGTTGCGGAGCACAGGCTCCGGACGCGCAGGCTCAGCGGCCATGGCTCACAGGCCCAGCCGCTCCGCGGCATGTGGGATCTTCCCAGACTGGGGCACAAACCCGTGTCCCCTGAATCGGCAGGCGGACTCTCAACCACTGCGCCACCAGGGAAGCCCCTAGTGTGACTCTTGTTAAGGAGAAAAGTGCAAGGGGTTATTATTTGTCTGGTGAGAAGGTCTAGACATCATCTGAGGCCCACTCTGGATTCCACATTTTCCAAAAAGGCTTTCTGGGCTCCTGAAGATAACTACCTCTCTTTTGATAAGTACAGTGATATAATCAAGGATGAATTGGTTTTCCCCTCCACAGTAGCTGGTCAGGATCAGTCCTATGTACCCCCAGGAGCACCAGCCCTGGGATATGGCATGGGGCTGGTGGGTGCTCTTATGTATGTATCGTTTTAACATCCTTTAAATTGGGAGCATCTTTTCATGAAAACTGAGGTTCACAGAGCACTTTCCGGTTGTTTGCTTGGATCCTTGTATTATGTCCACTTCCCAGAGGAGGACCAGGGGCCTGCCCAAGGTCCCCAAAGCAGGATGGACTCCAGGGCAGGACACTTGCCTCATGACTAAAACTCCTGTGAGTCCCGGGCCTTTCAGATTCTGGAGCTTCTAAGAGAGGGTCTTGTCAGGGGTGCCCTGGTCTGGGGCTTGTTGGTACCCCCAATTGCAAACCAAGTCCAGAAGCCCAAAGGCCAGCTTTGCAGATAGGCGTATGGGCAGTGCCTACAGATGGTTCTAGCTGTGAGCGGCCATGGGCTAGGCATGCCTTCCCTGCTGGCTGATGTCATGAGCTCGTTAGAGCAATGGGGTTTATTGTACAAGGCAACTGTCCAAACAATAAATTAAGCTGCACAATTTAGCACTTAATTATCCTTTCTTGTCTATTTCACTCTTGTTCCCTGGGTGTCTGTCTGGGCCCTGCAGCTCGATGGTAAGCTCTCCCCTCTGCCTCACACCCCACAGTCAATCCATCACGGAGCCCTGTTGGTGTCATCTCGGGAACGTCTCTCAAATACTTTCTCTTCTCCATATCCCCATGGCCTTGACCTCAGCCAGCCCTCACTCTCTCCCCTGGATTATTGCCACCCTGATGTCTCCTGCTACAATTCCCCTCTTTGCTCTGCCCAAGTGATATGAACGTGGCTCCCCTTGGTCTTAAGTACGCAATCCCAAGTCCACATCTTGGCTTTCAAAGCCCCCGTGACCAGGGTGTCCTGCCTACCTCACCAGCTTCCTCTTCCCAGCCTCCCACACGGGCTACCCACCCCCTCACATGCTGAAGAGCTTGCAGTTCTGCCCTAAGGAGGGGCAAAAGCAAACTCCAGGCTATTTCACTGCATGAACTCCCACACATGCACTTGCTCTCTGTGAATTCTCCCCACACTCAGCCCTTGCCATTCAACTTGTAAACTCATGCTTGGCCCAGTATTCAGCTCTGGAATCTTCTCCTTCCAGAAACCCAAGGGTATTTTCTTGGCAAACCCCACAGCTGAGACTCATTTCCTTTCCCCTCTTGGGGCTTCTCTTAGGATGCACGTCCACAGAGATGCCTGGGATAATGATATCAACAAAACTGCCTGTGGAGAGCGCTCTCATGCCCATTCACTGTACAGTCCCCAGAGTCAAACCCTCACAATCATGCCATGAGGCGCCATGTTAAAGGTCCCTCTACAGGTGAGGAAACTGAGGTTTGGTTTCCAGAGCCAGACAGGCTGGAGGAACACATAGGGCATCATGGTGGGTGGGAAGGCCCAGGGAGGGCATGAGGGGATGGCGGAGGGTGACAATTTGGAGTAGGACCACTTTTTGACCCAAAGGAATTTGGCTGGTGAAATAATAGCACCTTCACCAAGCATTCCCTTTTGCTCCCCCATTTCACAGTTGGGCAAACAGAGGTTCAGAGAGAAAGAAGGAGGCACAAAGAACAAAGTTATAGAGGAATCAGGACCAAGTTAGAACCAGGTGTCTTGAGTTTCAGTCCAGCTGAGCCAGTGGGCTGTGGGTCCAGTGAGACCCCACTAGTGCCCCTTCTCCTCTCCCTCCTCCCTGGACCCACTGCTTCCATCAAACAGTCCTCCGAGGGCCAGGTTCTCTGCTACTTATTAAAGGTCCAGAGGGCCCCCATCTGGTTTGCTCATCATTGGGCTTGCTTGGCACAGAGTGGGCTCCCACTAAACATTTGCTTACTGAATTAATAAATGAATAAGCACTGGGAAAGTAACTTGCCTCTCTTCATGCCCAGAAGGACCTGAAGGAATGGATAAGCACCCACCGAAGCCCTTTATGCCCACAGTCTCCTCACGGCCATCCTATGAGGTCAGCGTCATCACACCCATTTTACAGATGAGGACACTGAGGCTCACAGAAGGGACAAGACTTGCTCAAAGCTCTGCAGTTAGAAAGCAGTTCTCAGCCACCCTAGGAATAAAACATTCCCCATGCTATGTTTTTTTTAAAGAGAGGATGTTTTCCTTCTGGTGTGTAAACAGGAGAAGGGCTCCCCGAAAAGGCTGTTGTAAATATCATCACTTCTCCTCGGGGCCCTGTCAGCTTATGTTACTTTATTTATCAACATTCCACAAGGGGTGGATCCAAGAATATGTCCTCAAGTGGGACACCAAAGAAGATGTGTGCTTTGGGGGGATCAGGAAGGAGGGCTTTCCAAGCACAAAGTGCGGGTCTGGACAGGAGTTGGAAGCTGGGTCCAGGCGCAGGGCAGGGTTGGGTGGGCCCTTCCCAGCATCCCCGCCTGGGTAGAGCAGCAGGTTGGAGTTCAGCAGCATGTCCCTCATTTCCATAAGGGGGAGCTTGTGCACAGGAGATTTCCTCTCGGCTAGAGGGGCCTCGGCATCCAGGGACCGGCTCTGGGAAGTGGCCATTTGGGTGGCACCTGCAGGCATCTGCCCTGAGCACTGTGTCCTGCCCTGGTTGGGGGGTAGCCAGGAGGATATATGCAGGCTGCCCCCTCCTCATTTACCCACCCAGGGAACCAAGGAAAACGAGGGGCATGGCCCCATGTGGAAAGAGCACAGTTTTGGAGCCAGACAGGACTGGGGCTCGCTCCAGTACCATCACAGACTAGCCGCATGACCTTGGGCTCGTCACCTCCCCTGGACCTTGGTTTCCTTATCTGTAAAATGGGAACAATACCAACTTTTAGAGTTACACAGAACAGTGACTACACTGCTTGGAGCACAATACATGCTTCAAAACAAAAGGAATATTACTATAATGATCGTTGTCTGGACTATTCATGCAGGTCTTAATTGCCACCCTTGCCTTCACAGAAATTTCTGCTTGTTATTCCCCAGCCAAACCTTGGTGGTGATTTGCACAGGGTTTGGCCTCCCTGGGTCCAGACCAAGACAAGCCCAGCAGAAAAGCATTTAGGGCTTGGATTTGCAAATGCAAAACCAGGTGCTTCTCTGAACAGAAATGATGACAAAGCAAAAATGTTAAAAGAATATTTTAGAAAGAGGAGAGAGAGAGGGGAGTCCCATAACTTAATTCCTCATCCAGATTCAACCACCAGTTTCTCTGCTTTCTGAGTGCAAACTCCCTGGTCCACACAGATGTTTTGGTGGGCTTGTAATCCTAGTGACTCTACCAGGTGCTGTTTTTTTTTTTTTTTTTTTTTTTTTTTTTTTTCGTTATGCGGGCCTCTCACTGTTGTGGCCTCTCCCCCAGGTGCTGTTTTATTACCAACTTGCTGTGGTCTTTGGTCTGACTCACTCCATCTCCTTTCCTTTGGCTCCTGCCAGAAAGCAAAGCACATATTTCACGGTCCCCTCTCCCTGGGAGGAGGAATTGCTTTTTTTTTTTTTTTTTTTTTTTTTTTTTCTTGCGTTATGCGGGCCTCTCACTGTTGTGGCCTCTCCCCCAGGTGCTGTTTTATTACCAACTTGCTGTGGTCTTTGGTCTGACTCACTCCATCTCCTTTCCTTTGGCTCCTGCCAGAAAGCAAAGCACATATTTCACGGTCCCCTCTCCCTGGGAGGAGGAATTTCTCCCCAGGCCTTACTCTGCATGTGCTCATGGAGTTGCATTTGGGGCAGAAAGATGGGATGGCAACACAGTCTGCTGCCCTTTGGCTGCCTTCTTAAAATTCTTTTTTTTTTTTTCCAAAATGGAAATAGCATTTTCTCCCTGGTTATCAAAGTAACAAGCGTGCGTTGTAATAAATGGGGCATTTCTGAAAAGTTCAAAGGACAAAAGTCACCCAGAAAAAAAAAGCACTGCTGACATTTGGGTGTGTCTTTTCAGATTTTAGTTCATCCATGCATGTACCAACCCAGTTACAAGGGAATCTTACAGGGTACGTTGTTTTGTATTCTGATTTTCTTGGTCTACCCATGTGGTTTTACTTGCTTGCTGTAAATGGCTCTGCATCATTTTATTGTATGGAAAGAGCACAGTTCATTTAACCAACCCCCTATTGTTGGACATTTCAGGTATTTCTGTGTCTTTCTTTTTTAAAAAACTTTATTTTGAAATAATTCTAGGTTCACAGGAAGTTGCAAAGATAGTACAAACAGTGTCTGTGTATGCTTCATCCAGTTTCTCCAATGGTTATGTAATAATTGTACAGTATCAAAATCAGGATATTGACATTGGCACAATCCGTGTATAGCTCTGTGTCATTTCAACACATGCGCAGATCTGTGTAACCACTACCACTGCCAAGATACAGAACTCCCCCATCATGCTATCCCTTATAGTCACCCCCAGCTCTCTCATCTCCCTCCTCCCTAACTCCTGGCAACTACTAATCTATTCTCTGTCGCTGTACTTTTGCCATTTTGAGAATGTTATACACACACACACACACACACACACACACACACATATATACACACACACACACACACATTTTTTTTTCACTCAGCATAATGCCCTTGAGGTCCATCCAATTATTGCTTATAGAAATTTTTCCTTCTTATAGCCTAGTAGTATTACATGGTATGGGTGAACCACACCTATTCACCATTCATCAATTTTAGGGCATTTTTGTTGTATCTATTTTTTAGTTATTACAAATAAAAACTGCTATGAATATTCTTGTAGAGGTTTTTGTATGGACATATTTTCATTTCCCTGGAATAAATGTCCAGAGTACGATCACTGAGTTATTTGGTAAGTGTATGTTGTTTTCTTAAGAGACCACTAAACTATTTTCCAGAGTGGCTGGACCATTTTACATTTCCACCAGCAATGTTATGAGAGATCTAGCTTCTCCAAAACCTCACCATCATTTGATATCATCCCCATTTAAAATTCTACCTGTTCTAATAGGTGCGTAGTGGTATCTTGTGGTCTTAATATTTGTTTCCCTGATGGCTCATGATGGAGACATTTTTTCATGGGCTTATTAGCCATCCATATGTCCTCTTTGGTGAAATGTCTCTTCATATCTTTTGACTGTTTCCTTATAAGATTATTTGTGATCTTACTGTTGAATTTTGGGTCTATACATACATATGTATAATATATATTAAATATACTAGAATATGCATATATCCTAGATATGAATCCTTTGTCAGTTATGTGGTTTGCAAATATTTTCTCCTAGTCTGTAATTTATCGTCTTCTTTAGCAGATCAAAAGTTTTTCATTTTGATGAGGTCCAATTTATTGACTTCTCTTCTTTTATAGATCAAGATTTTGGTGTCATGTCTAAGAACTCTTCACCCAGCCCCAGGTCCCAAAGATTATTTCTGCCCTTTCTCCTTTAAAAACATTCCTGTGTTAGACAGAATAATGTCCTTCCGAAGATACCCACACCCAAATCTCCAGAACCTGTGAATATGTGACCTTACATGGCAGAGAGAACTTGCAAATGTGATGAAGTTAAAGACCTTGAGAGGGTAGATAACCCCGGATTATCCAGGTGGGCCTAGTTTAATCACAGGGATCTTTCTGTGGGAAAGAGTGGGCCAGGTCGGGACT
>NW_006792411.1:768483-795490 GCF_000442215.2 Lipotes vexillifer
AGAGTGGGCCAGGTCGGGACTTCCCCGGTGTCACAGTGGTTAAGACTCCATGCTCCCAATGCAGGGGGCCCAGGTTCCATCCCTGGTCAGGGAACTGGATCCCACATGTATGCCACAACTAAGAGTTCACATGCCACAACTAAGGAGCCCGCCTGCCGCAACCAAGACCCGGCATGACCAGATAAATAAATATTAAAATAAATAAATAAATTAATTAAAAAAATAATAAAGTGCTTATAACAGTGCCTAGGATATAGCAAGCACTTTAAAAGTATTTGCCCCTCAAGTAACTTGAAAAATACAAAAAGAGTGGGCCAGGCAAGTTGGAGGAGACGTGAATACGGAAGCAGTAGTTGGAGTGATGATACCACTGACTAGAAGGGTAGTCTCTCGAAGCTGAAAGAGGCAAGGCCACAGACTCTTAGAGGCTCCAGAAGGGATGCAGTCTGCTGACACCTTGATTTTACCCCATTGAGATCCATTTCAGTTTCTGATTTCCAGAACTGTAAGATAATAAATTTGTGGTGTTTTAAGCCACTAAGTTTGTGATAATTTGTTACAGCAGCAAGAAGCTAATGCAAACCCTCTGATAAATATCCTTATACATAAATCTTTGCATATTTTCCCAGATATTTCCTTAGGATCAAGTCCTATAATTCAAACTGGTGAGTCAAAAGGTATGTACCCAAACTGGTACCCATTTAAACTTCATCGTTAGCTTTTAAGCTAATTGCCCATAATCATCATTACCCATATTCATCATTAGCTTTTAAGGATTCCTGTTTCCTTGCTTCAGTAAACACTGGCTCTTGCTAGCGTGAAACACATATTTGGAGTTGCCTTGATTTTCTTGTGTGTGTGGACCCTGCATGTGTGTGTAGACGAGAGTGAGAAGAGGGCAAATGTTTTCTCTTATTCATCCAAACTTGCCCACCAGCTAAGCTTAGCTGGTAGCCACCAGCTAAGGGTGGTTCTTAAGCACTCAGAACATGGCTACTCCAATTGAGATAGACTGTAAGTATAAAATACACACTGGATTTCATATCCCTAGTACCAAGAAGAGAAAGACTTTTTAAAGATCTAGATGTAATGGATTATGAAGAATCATTGCTTTTTCCTTCAGACACTAACATTTGTTGAATTTGAAGACATTACAGAGTCTACATCATGAAGCCTTTTAATTACAAGTAAGCAGAAAATTATTATTAATATTTATGGTGCAAAAAGGAATACTTTAACGCCAAAGCAAAGGAGAACCGGAGAGAGTTCAGAAACACTGACTCAAAGAACCGTCGTGAACACCGGGGTTCCTCTCTGTAAAAGTCAAGTCATTCACCATCTACATTATTAACATATTTTATAAAGAGAAAAGATTTCTATATGATGACATGGAGTCTCCCTTATGCCCCATAAAGTCAATGCAGATTAAACTTCACTAATTAATATTATACTAGAATTAATAAAAAATCTGAATTAAAGACTAATTTTTAAAAAAGAGAGAGAAAGAAAGAAGGAAGGGAGGGAGGGAGGAAGGAAGGAAGGAAGGAAGGAAGGAAATAAGGAAGAAAGGAAGGGGGAGAGAAGAGAGAAAGAAAGAAAGAAAGAGAGAGAGAGAGAAATAAAGAAAGGAAGGAAGGAAGGAAGGAAGGAAGAAAGAAAGAAAGAAAAGAGAGAGAAAGAAAGAAAGAGAGAGGGAGGGTGGGAGGAAGGGAGGAAGGAAGGGAGAAAGAAAGAGAAAAATCTCGAGTGATGTTTTATATTGATTACATACTGGAATTACAGTATCTGGATATATATTAGGTTAAGTAAAGTATATTAATAAAATTAATTTTACCTGTTTCTCATTACTTTTTTAAGTAGTACTAGAAAAATTTATATAGGACAGATAAACAACAAGGTCCTACTGTACAGCACAGGGAACTATGTTCAATATCCTGTGATAAACCATGATGGAAAAGAATATGAAAAAGAATATATATATATACACATATATCTGAATCGCTTTGCTGTACAGCAGAAATTAACACAACATTGTAAATCAACTATACTTCAATAAAATTAAAAAAAAAATAAATTCCCTGCTCTGTTCTTCATTTCCCATCTGTAAAATGGGGCTAATAACATTACTCAATCAACTATAATAAAATTAAAAAAAAAATAAATTCCCTGCTCTGTTCTTCATTTCCCATCTGTAAAATGGGGCTAATAACATTACTCTCCTCACAGGGTTGCTGTGAGCATTAAATAAGATAATATATGTAGGGCATAATTCCTGGACCTTTGTAGATGCTAAAAGTAGTAGCTGCTAGTAGTGAGAGTGGTACTAATGTTATTATTTTCTTTGCCTTAGAATCCCAAGGATTTCAGGGCACTCCTAAGAGACATGACCCAGAAACAGAAAGAAAGGTCTGGAAAGACTGCATTTGATAAGGCCTTAGGCCTTTATCCGAGCGACGAATATGTTGCTGGACATCTTGTGGCTCATGTCAAGAAGAGCTGCCTAGTCTTGATCACGCTGAGAAAGTCAACCCTTTTCTCTGGATGAAAAGAGCTCTTGCTGCTGGCTGCCAACCCAGGCTTCATCCCTCTGTTTCAGATGCTGTCAGTGCCTCTCCCATAGTCCCCTGGAGGCTCACAGCCACCTGCGATCCTCTGCCTGAGGGTTTTTCCAAACTACTGGAACTTGCTAGGTTTGTGCTCAGGGCCAGCGAGCGTGCTGGGTTCATGGCACTGTTAGTAGCCCTGAACCAGTGGGGAAAGGGGTGCTGATGGAGAAATAGCTTCCTCAGCCCTCGGTCAGGGCACCCTGAGGTGCATTCTACATTACCACGCAGGTTTCTCAGGTGGATTAAAGTCCAGTTACCCACAGTGGCTACTGGCCTGATAAAGCACCCTCACTGACTGTCTTCCCATCTCTGTCCCATTTCCTCATCCTCCTGCTGGTGTTTCCTTAGCAGTTCAAATTCTGCTTCTAGAAGAACCCAACGGAGATACCCTTCAAGAAAAACCTATTTTGGATCAGTTATTTCCCCTCCTGGAGAGTCCTGTACCTTGAGGAGGTTGACCCCCCAATTCCGTGCAAGCCTCATGGGCCTTGACGATAATTGGTTCAGAATGATCAGATAACAGAGCTCTGGACGGGTTGATGTGAGGGCAGGCCTGTTGCTAGCCATAGTTTTCTCCCTCCTAAAAACTGAGCTGCAGGAGAGGCACTAGTCCTCTGATGGATGTTTCTATGTTTGGAGGTGATGCTAGGGACTCCTGGCGCCATCTTGTTTTCATCCTGGGAATGAAGAATAGAGCCATCAGTACAGACGGCAGAGCAGAGGGTTTGGAAGAACCTGTGCTTCTGATGACAACATTGAACCACTGACCCAACCCACCTGGAAATCAGTGCGCCTCTGAACTTCCGTTTACACGAGACCATACATTTTAAGGAAATTTAAAGCCACTCCACAATTTGAGTTGGGGATTTTGCTACTTGTTCTGCTAACAGAAGTATCTAAGGCTGCTCAGTTAATCTTAATACAACTCAGAAAGCTAGCCATTATTATTGACGTCCCTACTTTGCAGATGAGCAAACCGAAGCTTGGGGATTGGATACAGATGAGAGCCCTCTCCAGGTGCGCGAGGTCTTTTCGTGTGTCCATGCAATGACTACGTGCTTGAGAAATTGCAGGTGTTACAAATGGAGGTCAAGTTCATGGGTTCTGTGTCAATTCCCTTTATAAAGTGAAAAATCCTTTCACAAAGTGACAGTACATTTCCTAGCTTAAAATAAAATCATTATTGAAGGTACAGTCCAGCTATCATTCCCATTTCATAGTTGAGGGCACTGAGGCTCAGAGATGGCCAGTCACTTCCCCAAGGTCACACAGCTAGGTAGGTGGAACTTCAACCCTGGGTTTGACCCCAGGGCTTTTTCCACCAATGCAAGCTGCTCCCACAGAGTCTGCTTTAGGCTGAAATGAGGGAATGTTGTGAAAGTGCTTTGCAGACAGTAATGATGCCCACTTCTTAGTTTGCCTGGCTTTGTCTTCCCCTTGCTCTGCCACCACCCCAGGTTTAGCCGGTGCCAGCAAGTACACCTCCCCACTCTCACTCCATTTCCCATCCTTTCAGAACCAAAATTCCTGAAGGCCGTCTCCCAGAATGCTAGGTTCCCCACGTGTTCCCCACCAATTAAAAAATCCATTATTTTAGAGATGATTTTTTTTTGGTTGGTTGTCTGTAATGCACCGTTTTCTATTGCCTGTTTGGCTCCTTCCGTTAGTAGGAGCAGCAAGAAAGAGGAAAAGAAAACCCATTAATACCATCTTTAAAAAACTTGGCTATTCTGATGTTTCCACAAAGACGGGGCCTAGCAGAGAGCTTTCTCCTCAGACTCATATCATACTCTGCAATTTTTAAAGATAAAACTTGTAAGCTGTTCAGTCGTTGTTCTTCGAGCTGCCGACATTTGATACCATTAGACGTGAGCAAGTGACTTGGCTTTCTCTGCTACGTAGCCTAATTTGGACAGGTCTGTGTCCCATGCAGCAACTCCCCCTCCACCCCTATTGATCTTACCAGAGCCCTAGTGTCACGGCTTTTCTCCCCGGGAGTCTGGGAGGATGTTTCTCTAGGGAAATGCACAGAAGACACCATCATTTCACACCCTCATTCATTTAAGACAATCAGTGGTACAGAAGGGCAGCAACTAGTCATCTTGGCCAGCGGTTCCCCTCTCCTGGTGACTCCACCTTCCCGGAGGGCTACTTGCTATTGGGGTGCTACCACTGTGAGGAAGATTGGGGTTCCTGATTTTAAACACAAATTCAAATTTAAGAAGCAGATACATGGAGAAGGGTTATATAATGGGTTGAATCCCTGGTCCCCACCCCACAAACAATAGGCCCATAGTCTAACCCTGAGAACCTGTGAATGTGATCTTAATTGGGAAAAGGATGTTTGCAGATGTAATTAAATTAAAAATCTCAAGGTGAGTTCCACCTGGATTATCCAGATGGGCCTTAAATCCAACGACAGGCATCCTTATAAGAGAAACACAGAGGGAGATTTGAGACTCACAGGGAAGTGGGGAGTGGGACTGCTTTTTGAAGAACAAATGCCAGCACGTGTTCGCTACACTTCTCAAAGACTTTAGCTATTTTGAAGTCAGGACTTTGTTCTCCACAGTAGGCCTCAGCATTACATGGGAGGGCCTGCTGTGTGGTTTTAAACATGATGGTTGCCCTCTCTGAACCTGTTTCTTCCACTGTTACAGAAGGATGGCCATGGCGCCTACAAGCCAGGGCCATTATGAGGGTCAAGGAATCGTGGGGCATCAGAGGTTGGACAGCTCACAGGCCACTTCAGGACACAGACGTATTTGGTTTGTCCCAAACAATCTCTTAAAATTTCGAATTTGTTACCAACCTTCAAGTACCAGGAGACTTCACACAAAAATCCCAGGTGCGCTTGAGAAGTCAAAAACCTGCCAACCGAATGTCACCATGAAATAATTGGCTGGCGCTGCCTTGCAGCTGGCCCAGCATGGACGCCTCAGTTCCCCACATCCTCATCCCTCATGTAATACCTGCGGGTTCCCCGCTTCATTCATTCCTCTCACCTGACTGGCTCCTGTGGGCAGCTGAGTTTGTAACTTCAGTGTGGGGAGAACTTTTTGTAAATGGTTTGCTAATTTCATTTCTGTTTCACAAAAGAGAGATCCCAAGCCAGCGCTCTCTTTCGGTAGAGTGTCTCCGGTAGGGAGAGGGACTGATGAAAACCTCTGTCAGACAGAATTTTCTCCTTAATAGAATGTGTTATAACCAGATCAGCAACCTCCTTTAATCCCAGGCCTCTGACTTGTGGAAATCTCTTTGTTACCCAGAACTAGATACAAATGATGGTACTTGTTAAAACCAGGCGTGCTGGTGGAGAGAGACCTACGCTTAGGCTTGTTCTTGCCAAGACTTTGATGTTCCAGTCCTTCTCTGGTTTAACAGTTAAGTAAACGTTCATTTTGGATTCTGGTTCAAACTTGTTCAAAAGGCACTTTTAGGAAAAAACAGCACCTTTGGTTTTGCATTTTGTCACCAAAACTAGTTATGATTTTCTTGGACTTCAGGGTTTAGAAAGTGAGTCCAGTTTATGGACTCAGACTCAAAATTTGGCTCTGCCTCCTGCTAGCTGTGTGACTTTGGGCAGTCGCTTAACCTCTCTGAGCCTCCGTTTCCTCTTCTTTAAGAGGATCAGGGTAATAACCTTCATATCACAGGGTTGCTGTAGGGATGCGAGATGAGGTGTGTTCAGCTTTGGCATAGGAGCCAGGACACCAGAGATAATTATTATTATGACTGATTACTGTTTTATGAGGCTGCCTTTCTTGTAGCTCGGGAAGTAGAAATACGGATTGTGAAGATTTTATTGTTCACACATACCTGTAGAATCCTGCCTTGATCTGCAAACCTTAGAAGTAATAATAATGAGCTTGATTATAATTCTGAAGGCCAGTATTTATCGGATATTTTCCAGAACAGATAGAACTTTCCTCCCCTCTCCCCTTTTGGTCTCTCTCCCCTTCTCTATCAATATCTCCGGCACTGGTGCGTTAGTTGTACATCAACATGGGATGTCTTCAACGTCTAGAATAAGAAAACATTCTCCAAGCCTACGATTTGCACGTCAAATCACATACTTTCTAAATGTGGGTGCTGCCTGCCTGGGGTCAGATCAAGAGTTGGTAAATGGGGAGTACTGTTGGCACACTAAGGGGACAGTTCTCCAATCCTCAGCTCTATTTCTCGCATTGCAGGAGGTTTAGCACTCCTGGGCCCCTGGCACTAATGCCAACCACTGCAACAACCAAAAATGCCCTCCCATGCATCTGAATGTCTTCAGAGGAGTTTGAGAACAACCTAGTGAGAATATGCAAGCTCTCCTAAGCCTGCAAATTTGGGCCAGACCCTCTCTGTAGCTCTCTGAACCTCAGTTTTCTGACCTGTTAAATGGTAAGTCATACCCATCCCACTGGGCTGTTGGGGGACTAAGAGGGAGGGTATATGGGAAGTGCCTGGTGTGAGCCTGGCATAGAGCAAGTGCCCAGTGCCTGGGGTTGGTGGGGGCGAGGTGGCAGGCACATCACGGTGTAAGCTAGCATCCACAGACCCTGGCTCCCCCTCTTTCCACTGATTGTGTCTCCAAGTGACAGGGCCGGGGAGGGGGGAGCTTCAAAGCCCTCCAGACTTCACTCACTATAATTGGAAGTCATTGTGGAACGAAGTCCAGTATTTAATTTGGCCTGTGTTTGACAGATCCTGTGTGCACGGCTAACAGAGCTCACACAGGGCCCGTGATACAGGGGGGATTCTTGGCCTGGGCTCAGGGCAGATTGGTGGAGAAAATGTTGCATTCGATTAAGGCTGATTGGCCCTGACAGTTGTCTGGGTGAAGTTTATAAGGTACATCTAATCTGGATGCATCTGGTCATAAAAATGCAAAACAAGCCATTCCCACCCAAGTTCTAACTCCAGATGTGGGTTGATTCTCAGTGATTGACACCATATTTTTTGCAGCTGTCCCACATTTCAAATCTTTTTCTATTTAAAATATATTCATCATAATTATGGAATGCAGTAAACAAACTTCAGCCTGATGACAAGCATTAAATATAAGAATGTTTCGGCTTAAAATAAATGCCATGATTTCTCAGCCCAGGCTGGAGTGTTCTCCAAAGGAGCCTTGACCTTGTCACCATGAACCAGACAGAGTTATTTTCTCTCCAGTATTGACTGATATTTGGAGGGGGCGGCAGGGGGAGAAAAATCAAAAAGCTATTTATATCAGATAGAAAAATGTGCATAACCATCAGAAAGCCACCTTTGTAAGACAAAGAAAAAAAAAAAAACTGGATTCAACCTAATCATGTTTGAGGACTCCCCATTGTGCAAGTTCTTCGCAAGATAGTGTAGGGCAGGGTAGATGTTACACACCCTGGGGCCAGGTCCCTGGATGCAGCTTCCACACTCCACACATGTGTGTCCAGCTTCCACACTCCACACACACTCTGTTACCTTGAGCATTACTTTATCACCTCAACTCTCTGTGCCTCAGTTTCCTCATCTGTGAAATGGAAGGTGATGATAGTACTTACTTGGTAGTGCAATTATGAGAACTAAGTGAGTAAAGTGCTTAGAATAATGCCTGGCATGTAGCAAGTGCATGGTAATCAGTATCAGCAGACCTCTTCCCCAGCGCTTCTAAGAGACACTGAAAGTCACCTGACCTGCACGAGGTCACATATAGTGCACGGCAAAGCAGAGATGCAAACCCTGATCATCTGACTTCGCGACAAAACATGCGTACAAGGGGTCAGCTTTGCTCACGTTAGCATTTTTCTGTCTCTGAATGCTTCACCAAGTCTTATCTGATGGCTGTTCTCCCAGTCAGTGGCTAGTCAGGCATCCTGCTATGCCTAGACAAAAGATCACCTTCTATTTCTTCTTCTGTTCCTGGGGCCCATCTTTTATTTTTAATGCTATTTAAATAAGCCTGTAATTGAGAGAGTTAAATAAACAAACACTTAGGATAATTATAGATGGGTCATCCTATGACCAAGCTGCTGGATCTTTCTAGCCACTTATGGACTTCAGCCACGTCCGAATGGTTCTCCCGTAAACTGCGTGTACCACTTGGTTCTTTGAGAAAAACGGGAACTACCCGGAGTTCGTGTCAACAATCTGCTCCTCTTTTAAATGAGGCCATAAGTCACAAACCCTCTGAGTTCCCAAAAAAGTGTCTGGAGCTAAATTTGTATCCTGACTCTGATGATTGTTCTCTTATTAGGCTGATGAGAGACTTAGCAGAGCCAGGGCCTCCTGGGGCTGTGCTCACAGCTCGTGCCAAGATGGAAATGACTCTGTGAGTTTTATTTCTGAGATGTGTAAAAGGTTTGTCCATCACTGGGCCCGTGGGCACATGTTCAGTATCAAAATAGTGTGTGCCACCTCTCTCGGGAGATGGACTCCAGTCCTGGCAGGCCCTCTGTTTCCAGCAGGGTTCTCCCAGAGCCCTCTGGGTGGCCCCGGTGAAGTCTCTGAGCCTTGCCTTTCCTGCTAGATTCCTGTTTGGGGAAGGTAGTGTGGAACATTGGCAAGAGTGTGCCCTTGAGACACAGACCCTGGTTCAAGTAGAAACACCATTAACTGCAAACTGGGTGAACTGGGGTAAGCAGCCCAGCCATCTTGCAGACTAGCATGTGAAATGGAAATGATTATGTCTGATTTACTCGTAGGGTTGTCTTGAGGATTAGATGAGATAATGTGGGGCAAGGATTAGGCTCCATGTCGTCACTGAGGTTTGACCTGGGGGTACTTAATCTGGTGCCTGGAATTGGGGAAGTTTGTTTTTCCCTCTGTAGCCAGGATGGCAAATAGGCTGTACCTCTCATTTTGATATCATTCAATTGGAGATGCCTGCTTAAAGTGCAGTGATTGATTTGTAATGTCTGCCACAGACTAGGAGGGAGTAGTAAGGGCATTCCATGCTCTGCTATCTCCCTTCTAGAATCTAAGTCCTAAAGTCAGGAACTGGGTCTGAAAAATATTCTCTCAACTTGTACATGCTACAAAGCAATTTTTTGCATCTATAATCTCCTCAGACATGGCGTCCTGTGACTCCACATCCCTGGTGTTAAATCCTGTGACAATTATCATCTCCATTTGATGGATGTGGAAACTGAGGCCAGAGATCAAATGAATGATGTAAGCAACTGATAAAACAAGATTAGATTTTTAAAATTATCTGTAGTATCACTCCAGAAAACTGCCACTGCCTACCATCTCCCACGGGAATCTTGATACACACACACACACACACACACACACACACACACACACATACAGTAAGGCACAGGAGATATGGGTTCTAGCCTCTGCCCTCCTGCCAACCAACCGAGGACCTTGGAAAAGTCACTTTACCTTTCTAAGGCTCAGTTTACCTGTCTGCAAAATGGACATAATAACTAACCCATCCTCCCAATATCAAAGGGCTGTGTAAAGATGAGGGAAACGGTGAGTGTGTGATAATTAAGGCTTGGGTAGAATCACCCTTCCTGCCATTATTTGTGAGAGGCAGGAGATACTTGTCAAATGGAGTCTTTGAAAGCTTATTTCTGAGGCTAGCAAATTACCTGCAGATTTCCTCAGACTGCCGTGTGGGGTGATTCCGTACTGGGGGTTTCAAGGCTAGACTGACTTTGTGACCTTGGCCAAGTCATTTCACCTCTCTGACCTGCAGGCTCTTTACCTGTATGACCAGATGATTATCTTCCTGACAGGGCTCCTATGAGGCCCAGAGTCAAGGTCGAAAGTCATATGGAATGCAGAAGTCACTCAGCAAGGTCCAGGTTCCCTCTTCCCGAGGACCTGGTAGGATAACCTTGCCAGAGAGTCAAGGTACAGAATTTCTTTTCTTCAAAGAAACGGCAATAAGAAATGTGTGAGTGTGTGTGTGTGGGGGGGTGGTGGTGGTGGTGGTGGTGGTGGTGGTGGTGTGCATGTGTGCCAATGTGTGTGTTTGTGTGTGAGTGAGTGTGTGTGTAGGAGACGGTTATGGAGAAATAAAGCCATAGTGGGGAATAAGCAACAGAACATCTTAGTGACTTGCAGATGAAAGCTTCTTTTCGCTGGATTCATTTGCCTTCTAACACCGGCTTAGCTGTGTTTGGAAAAATACTTAACTTGCCATAGGATGCCAAGTCGTGACTGTGTCAGAGGGAGAGTCAGTTTTAGAGATTTGCATATCCTTCTCCTAAGAGAAAAAGTTCTATTGGAACAAAGTGCTTGGGGCTTGTGGGTAACATCTCTTTATTTGTTCTTTGTGTGAGGACGTTGGAAGAAAGTCAGGAGTAAAAGGTTTATGCAGATTCTTCTGGGAGATGGAGAGAGAGGAGGCAAAGAGAAAAGAAGAAAGAGGAGAAAAGACAGACTGAAAAAGAGCAAAAGAGATGGAAGCAGGGAAGACAGAGAGAGAAGGGCCAGAAAGGCGTGAGGAGGGAGACAGAGCAGAGAGACGAGGAGCAGGGAAGGGGGACAGAGAGGAAGAGAAGGAGGCGAGAGGAGAGACTGGCAGATGCTCAGAGCCCCAGGACAGACAGATGAAGGGAGGGGGGATGGAGCGGGCCCCACCCATCCCCCTTCATCTTGACCCTGCCTTGACTTACGACAGGTTGACGTCCTCCGTTTTCAGACCTCGAAGCTTGTCTCGGGGCCTGCCTGCCCCACCGGCTGTAATGTTTAAATGCCCATTTCTCAAGTGGAGCCAGATGGTGGATGCGAGCCAGCCTGTGTTTGACAACCAGATGCTGAGCTCGCACAAAGGGGTTCTCCAGCCTGGCTGCTGGCTGGGAGCTTCGATTCGCTTTGCGGACCGCTGTCCACTCTCCATGCCTGAGACCCAAGGACAGGCCCTGCCACAGCCTCGGCCACCAGGAGGGGCCCTGGAGGCTGGTGGGAACAGGGCCATGGAATCAGACAGAGCTGGGTTTGAATCAGGACCCATCCCTTACCAGTGGCTCTGGGCATGTGGTTTTGAGCCTCCATTTCCTCATCTGTGAAATGGGTCTAACCGAAAATAAAAAGCAGGTCTCATGGCTGGTTAGAAGATTAAAGGTGAAAAGAAGTGTAAAGAGTCTGGCACAGAGAAGAGCAGAGGTTGTAGACCCAGGCTGAGCGGGCTGACTTTAACCTGAAAAGGGCTTCAAAGTTTTTGAATTAATTGCCCCCATTTAAAAAACCCAGGAGATTTCTTATAAAAATCTGTAGTACTGTTTTCTTGTGAAAGCCTAGTACCAAAGGCTGGAAGTGAGCAATAGGCCCCCCTCTCTGCCTCAGACCCCTGCCTGCTCTGTCTACCACAACCCCCTTCCCTCATTTCCAGCCCCTGAATTCATCTGACCCTCCCTGAGAGTCCAGATTATCCTCCGGGCACCCAAGTTGTGTCCGTTGGCATTTCTGCGGTGGTTGACACTGCCTTTCACGGAGAAAGGAAAGCAAAAATCACTGAGAGGTGAGTCGTCATCTCATCTCAGCCCAGCACAAAGATAGGTTTCTGGGGCGACTCCTGTCATCACCATCAACCCAAGGGGCTGGACCCACAGGGAGGACACCCCGATTGTCTGAGATTCCAATGAGCAGCTGCTTCTCTTTGGAAGAATATGTTTCGATTTAGTGTTTAAATGACATGGCTTTCAATCAAGCCATTGTCTGGGGCTCTCCAAGAATCTAGGCATAAAATAGGTAAAAGTATGTGCCTCCCACCCCGCCCTACCACCGAATGGATGCATCCTGTAGCTTCTCAAGAACTGGGGACTTGGGTATACACACTTGGAAGGATACAACAGGCCAAAGAGGAAGAAGGGGCCGGGCTGATGGAGGAAGTTGCCTGCCGTGGGTTGAGACTCTATCGTGTCCTACAGCCAGGGATGTGGCCACCACATATGACCTGCTCACTCAGAGTTTATAGCCTAGCATGGAGGGGACAAGAGGTAAACAGACGATGACGAATTTCCAAAGAGACCGGCACAAGGAGCCGAGGGAGCCCTGAAGAAACAACCAGCTCAGCTCAGAGGAGAGCAATTTGGCTCCTGGAGGTGGTGAAGCCCAAGCTGAGCCCTGAATGACAAGTGGGAGCTGGGATGGGGCAGAATTGCAGACGGGCCCTCCAGGGAGGCGGTGAGAATGATGGAGGTGTGTTTGCGGGTCTGGAAAGATTTGGGGGCGCTGGAGCATAATGTGAGGATTGATGAGCAGGGATGGGTGCACAGGGTCCAATGGGGAAGGGCTCGGAATGCCATGCTGAGGGGTTGGGAGTTAAGGTGGAGATAATCTCGTGGGCAGTGGGGAGCCACAGACAGGTGTTTAGAACAGGAGCAACACGATCAGATTTACGTTGCAAAGATGATTTTGGAGGCTGTGTGAGGTAGCTGGAAGACGGTGAGCCTGAAGGTAGAAAAGCCACAGAGAAAACTTGTGGTGGTGGCAGCTGTGAGGACAGAGTGGAGGCAGTAGGTGGGGGAAATCAGTGTCGCTAGAAAAGCCACTAAGACTTGGTGACAGCTGTGGAGTCCCCGAAAGACTCTGATTTGCATAAACACAGGGTCTCTGCAACATTCCATCCCAGTCGATGGGTGGTTAATTGAATTCATTCATCCAACAGCAAACATGCATAGATGCTGACTTCGCTGAGAGCCCCAGGCTGGGTGCTGAGAGGAACAGGATTCTCTCTTTATATAGACTGGTTCCCCCGGGGTCGGGGTGGGGGGGAGTCAATATACCTCCAGTCCCAACCACCTGGGATGTTGTTAAAAAGGCGCATTCCCAGGCCCCATCTCAGATTGTCAGTAGCAGACTCTGTGTGTGGGATCAAGGGATGTGCCCTCTGACAAAGTTCTGGGGGTGATTCTGATGCACCCCAATGCGTGAGAGCCCAGTCTATTGGCTTCTTGGGAAAATTCAGTAAATCAGCCCACACGGCCACAGGCCGGCACGTGGCACACCCATGATTTACGGAGCAGTCCCTAGGAGCTGCACTATTGACCTGAATCAGTTTATCGAATCATTGTGAGAGACAGTATTACTTTCATTCCCATCTTACAGATGAGACAACTAAGAATGCCAGAAAACCAGACACTTGTGTGAGTTGGGTGGGTAGCCGTTGGCCTGGACACAATAATAGCCGGTTCCCTTCCTCTTCCCTTTCATGGTTGGGGCAGGACATGAGAGGGGCTGTGTGCAGCTATGGGCCAAAGCCAGAGGACCCCCCCAGAGAAAGTTCAAGGGCTGAAGGGGAAAGGCCATGGACTCACAGGAAACTGCAGAGGAGGGGCCACCTAGGAGGACCTGGCAAATTCATCCAAGCCGGCACAGCCTCAGGAGAGCCGCGCAACCTCTGCTGAGCTGTGAAATCTCAGTGGGTCATGTTAAATCAACCAGGGTGTGTAATTCACATGAAGGGATTGCAAGCTCCAAATAGAGCTTTTTTTTTTTTTCCCCCTTCTTTCAAATCAGGCAATGGGATTTGTCCATGGCGAGGGATCCTAAATACCCTGATTCCTTCTGAGAGGGGGAATTATGTCTTGGTGAAATCGAGGCTTCTTTCACTGGCATCTTTGTGTGGAGGTACCTAGAGATGTATTTTTTAAAGCTTATAAATCATAAACCTTGTTTGACTCCCAATCCAGAACAGATGTAATGCATATGGTCAGTAGACTTGGAATTGCAAATAAATATGTTTGGAGACCAAATATTTGAAAAGCAATTCTTCTCAGTCTTCTCTTTTTTAAGTGCCACTGCCAAGATCGGTTCAGGGATTTGGTTTCCCTGGAAGCTGTTGCCACAGCACTGTACTCTCTCAGCCAAAACAGAGATGCAATGCCCCAGACTAGGAGAGCACAGAAGTTTCAACTTGCTCAGCAGTTCAGGTTGATTGTTTGTGGCTGCCTAGAGTGCTGTGCTGAGACTGGACCTCAAGCTCAGCTAGAAAGAGTGCCATTATCTATTAACAATGTCTGCCTTAGGACCAGCAGGAGGAAGTGGAGGTGTAAGTGCCACATAATTGCCCTCCCTGTCCTGCGTGTTTTGGCATCTGCTAACTCTGGACTACCTGCTTCTCTAATAAGACTGTGCTTTATTTTGATTGTAGTGCAGTGAAAATTTTACGGTACAAAACATTCAGGGACATTGAAGGGTTTCCACTATGTACCCTTTAAATGTAATGCCTAAGTAATATCAAAACCGTCCTCTTGCTAATTCAGCCATCTGCCTGAAGGTAGGAATCTTTAATCATCTGAAGAGTCCTGGCATGCCGAGGTGGCACTTTTCACAAACAGCAGTTCTTTTGTTTATTTATCTGTGTACTTGATTATTGCCTGTTTCTCCCTAGGGTATGAGCTTCATGAGAACTGGGACTTCGTTTTGTTCATTGCTTTATTCCTCACATCTAGCTAGAAGTGTATGGCACATAGTAGGGACTAGATAAATCTTTGCTGAATAAAGTTCATTTCTTTCCTTTCATTCCCTTTTATATATGCTTATTTGTGCCATCACTACACTGGGCTTGGCAGGGCTGGGTATATAGATCCAGACACAATAAAACAAGTGAGAAACCTCCAGCCTGATGAGGGAGACAGATGTATAAACTGATGATTCTAAAACAGCATGAAAAAGCCAACAATAGACATAGGTGCTGGGGCAGAGGTGATGGACTTCACGGAGAGATGATGAAGTTGGCACACTAAAAGAGACTTCCTAGAGGCTTCCCATTGACCTTGGGTTTTGAAGAATGAATAGAAGTTTTCCAAACAGAGTGTTGGATGTGTTCTGCATTTTTTTTTTTTAAGCCAGATTCCTGTCTTGTGTGAGAAGGACAGTGTGATACATATTGCATTAGTGAAACGAGCAGTGGAATTGTCTTAAAGAGTCAGACACATAAGTAGTTGCATCTCAGTCTGTCACGGTTCAACCTTGGGCAAGTCACCTATCCTCTACTGAGCCTCAGTTTCTACCCGGCAGACTGAGAATTCAGAGGAAATAGAGGCGAAATGCCTGGCACTGGCCCCAATACCTCACAGGCCCTCAGGATGTGACAGCTCGTCCTGGTAGGGTGTGATTAGAACCCCACTCTTACCCCAGTCTTTGAAGCTTCCCTGGGGCAATTCAGAGGAAGGCAGGTCTCTCTGGACCTGGTCCAAAGGGACTTAGCTAAGGACATACTGCAAGGACCTTGTTATCAGTGGAGCTTTGGCCCCAGGGGCTCTGCAGTGAGCTCCCATCCCCCTCCCCCACCCCTGCCCTGGGGATACTGTCCTGGCTGCCTCCCTGCCCCACCCAAGGGCACGTGCAGGCTGTTTTTACAGCTTTTCACTGAGCTGTGCTGTGAGAAAATGCCAGCTTGATCCATTTTTCCTTCCTGTTCTTCAGACACGTGCAGCCAAAAATGCTGGCTCAGCAGACTGCTTCAAGTTCAGAATCTCATCATTTAAAAGACCCACTCTCTTCAAACATAATGATAATAAAAATAACAACAATTACAGTTACCATGGATGCCAAGCTCACTCTGGGCTGTCATTTACATGCACTGTTTTGTATAAGTCTCACAAGGGCCTTGTGGCAGCTATTATTTTCTCATTTCTGATATGAACTGTTAAGTCCAGGTTTACACGGCTATGAGTGACGGGGCTGGAAAGGGAACCTATGTTTTCAGTCTTCTAAACTCACACCTCCCCTTTCCATTTATCTGTTTGTTTTTCATTTCTTTACTGATACTTTCGCCTTCCAAAAAGATTTGAAGCAACTAGTGGAAACACAAACAGCAAAAAAAAAGAATAAAACCAACCAAGGAAATCAGAGCCAAGAGAATCTGAGACAGGAAAGTAAGGTGTTCCCTGCAGTGGTTTGGTGCAGTGTTCTAGAGATAACAGAGGTCATGTTAATCAGATCTTCTCTATCTTTAATGATTTTCATCTGCTTCTTATACCAGTTACTGAGAAGTCTGTGTTACGACCTCCCACTGTGATTTCAGATTTGTCCCTTTCTCTTTTTGGTTTTCACAGTTTTTGCTTTGTTTTAAAAATTCTGTTACTAGGTGCCCGCACATTTAAAATTATTGTGCCTCCAGTGGAATGATGATGCATTTTATCCTCATGATGAAGAATCTCTGGTAATGGTTCCTCTTTTAAAGTCTCCATTGCTGACAGCATAGTTTAGCCACATTTGGATGGCCTGTGTTTTTTTTCCTTTTTACTCAATCAACTTTTCTGGGTCCTTATATTTAAGATGTGTCTCTTGTAAACAGCACAGAGTTGTTGCTTTTTAAAATCCTAGCTTGACAATCATAGTCTTTTTTTTTTCTTTTAGTTTTATGGAGATATAACTGACATACAGCATTGCATAAGTTTAAGGTGTACAGCATAACGATTTGACTTACATACCTCGTGAAATGATTACCACAATAAATTTAGTGAACGTCCACCATCTCATTTAATACAAAGACATTTTAAAAAATATTTTTTCCTTGTGATGATAATTCTTAAGATTTATTGTCTTAACAGCTTTCACATACACAGCGACCTTAATTTTATTGTAACATCTTCAAGCGACGTTAATTATATTAATCACGTTGTACATTACATCCTTAGGACTTATTTATCTTGTAACTGGAAGTTTGTACCTTTTGACTACCTTCATCCAGTTCCCCCTCCCCCACCTCCCATCATCTTTTTAATGGAATATTTAGTTCATTCAACTTTAATGTGATTACCCATATACTTGAGTATGGATGTATCATCATATTACATATTCACCACTTGTCCTATCTTGTCTATAGTCTTCTGTCTTGACCATTTGCCTTCTTTTTTTTTTTTTTTTTTTTTTTTTTTTTTTGCGCCCCTGGTGACTGTTAGAGTGCCTTCTTTTTGATTAATCTTTTATCGTTATTATTTAAATTGTACCCTCTGTTATCTTGTTAGTTTACATTCTTGTACTATTTTTTGAGCAGTGGTTCTTAGCATTTACAATAGGCATCCTTGACTTAATTAAAGCCTAATATAAGTCAGTACTTTTACCATTTATGGACAATAAAATGAAAATCCTTTCATTTTAATTTATTTAAATCAAATTAAGTCAAATTTTACCCTCTTTGAACTTATACGTTATTGCTGTCAAACACATGATTTTACATATGTTTTAAACTTCACAAGACATCGTTATTATCATTATTTTATACAAACTTCATCTAGATTTACCTACGTATTTATCGCTTCCATTGCTTGTCAATCCTTCCTGCATTTCTGTGCATCTTTCTGGGATGATATTTCTTTTCCTTGAAAAAGCTCCTTTTACTATTTCTTTTAGTGCATGTCTTCTGAAGGTAAATTCTCTGCTGCTGTTTATCTGGCAGTGTCTTTAGGCTTCATTTTTAATAGCTATTTTCACTGAGTATGAATGCTATGCCGACAATAATTTTCTTCCAGCATTCTCAATATGTTATCCCATTGTCTTCCGGTTTACATCATTTCAGTTTAAGTCTTAGTTTGCTTCTTTGATGGGAAAGTGTCATTTTCACTCTGCCTGATTTTATAACTTCTCATCTTCAGCTTTCATCAGTTTTATTTATATTTTTCCTTGTATTTATCCTGCTTGGGATCATAGTGATTCTGTGGTTTGACATTTTCATCAGCTTTTTAAAATAGTCAGTCATTATCTCCTTAAAGATTACTCTTTTTCTCTCTCCTACCCTTGTAGGACACCAATTACATGTAGGTAAGAACTTTTCACCATATTCATGTGTGTTTTATGTTCTTTTTCTGTATTTCCATTCTTTTAATCTTCACACTTCAACCTAATATTTTCTATAAACCCATCTTTCAGGTCACTAAAACTTTCTTCAGCTATGTCTAATCTGCTGTTAAAACCATCACCTATTTTCAATTTTAATTATTGTATTTTTAATTTTTAGATTCTTTTCACTTGACTCTCTTTCAAAGATTCTAGTTCTCTGGTGAAAAATTTCACCTTGTCATATATTTTCTTGAATATATTAGTGTAAGTGTTTTAAAGACCATGTCAGATAATTCCCATATCTGGATCACCTGTGGGTCTGTTTCTTTTACATATTTTTTCCCATGGTCCTGTTATTGGTTTGTCTGATAAATTTTTATTAAATACTGGAAAAACTGTATAAGAAATTATAGAGGCTGAAGTTGATGCTGTTTTCCTCCAGAGAGGATTTCCTTTAGCTTCTGGCAGGTTGTTAAGTAGAAGTTCACTTTGACGTAATCAGAGATTGAGATAATTCAAGGCTGACTTTTAATCATTGTAAGGTCTGGCTTATTTCTGGTTCACTTTTACTCCTAGGGCATAGGTTGATATGAATCGCATCTGAAAGCCAACTCAAGTTAGCGCAGGAAAAAATGTAGGATTTATTTTATTTTTGTTGTTGTTGTTTGTTTGTTTGTTTTTGCGGGCCTCTCACTATTGTGGCCTCTCCCGTTGCGGAGCACTGGCTCCGGACGCGCAGGCTCAGCGGCCATGGCTCACGGGCCCAGCCGCTCCGCCGCACGTGGGATCCTCCCAGACCGAGGCACGAACCCACGTCCCCTGCATCGGCAGGCGGACTCTCAACCACTGCGCCACCAGGGAAGCCCTGTAGGATTTATTAGTTGAGCATTATTACTATGGGAAAGTAGGAGTGCATCTGATCCTCAAGAACCAGGGGGTTGAACTCTTGCTCCTCCACCTGGCATGCCTCTTTCCCTCTGCTTTCTGTCTTTACTCTCTCAGACAGGAGGATGTGGCTGGGAACATGATCACTAGCAACTCCCAAGAGCACATTTCCAAGATTTTCTATCGTAGAAAGACTAAGACTTGTTCTCTCTGGTCTCCAGATCAAAAATCTCAAGAAAGAGCAAAAATTGGTTCAGTTTGCGTCAATCATGACAACTAGGTGGGAAGGTTCCTGGGGAACACAGGCTGCTCTTCTAGAGCTACAAGGCTGTGTGGAGAAAGAAACGTTTCTCAGAATAATGAAGGGGGATGAGTGGTCACAAAATTATAGATGTCTAGTGCAGCTAGGCACTCTTTGATATCTTCCAGATAGATGTGCTTCTCTTAAAGTGAAATGAAATGAATTCCCTGTCATTGATACACTGTGAGTACTGAAGCGTTTTTCCAGGCTCCTAGGAAAAAGAAACCTCCCTGCAGTATCTCTTGTGATAACAATCATAATAATAACTGCTATCTATAAGCAGCCCAATCCTGGGTCAGGAGAGCCATTTACACAAATCTCATACGAACATCTCCCATCTGCTTTTAAAGAAGATGTACCCATACCAATTTTCCAAGAAGATCCAGACATAGAGGGACCTGAAGCTTTTACAAAATCAGAAATAAAAATGAGGTACAAGAGTGAGTATTTATTTAGCGGAAGAAAAGCAACAGCACACATTTTAAAAAGCTGACAGAGATCACAAAAGTTAGAAAATTTTACTTAATATTTTAAATTAATTAACTACCTATTACTTCTCTGTAATACACTTATCCCCTCATGTTTTTGGCTGCAGATTTGATCATCTTTATATATGACAAGGATGTAATATTATTTCCTATGGAGAGAACAGAAAGATAATTCAGTCTTTCCTCTAGCATGGTTGGGCAAAATTTATTTATTTTTTTATTGAGAACTGAAACGCAAAAACATGCAAATTCAGGTAAGATCATATTAGCTGTTTGTAGTTCTGCTAGAGGTTTGTGCTGTACAAACAAATTCAATAAACGATATTTCTCACAGTTCCCACCAAAAGAAGAAAAAGAAATAGTGAGTTTATAATCGTATATGCCACATTACTGAGCACATTTCTGAGAAGAAAGAATTTCTGTTTTAATTAGATATCTATGAAAACCAAATCTCCTGCTTACAATTTTACACGGCTAATGATTGGAAGGCTAGCTCTTTGGTTCCATACGTTTCAAACTTTGTTTTTCTTCTGCTACTCACATACTTCTAGTGTGAAGCACTCTAGGAAACAAGGCCTCTGGCTCTGCATCTTCGTGCCAAGACTCCTGGTCTTGGGAGTTAAGAGTATTCAAGGGGAGGTAGACGCATTTTTAGAAGCCGTTCCTACCCTAAGAAGGCACCTGCACAAATATATTCTCGTAAACTCAAGGCAAATGTAGCCCAATTCATCTTTACCTTAGCCTGATCCCCAAAATGACCATGGCAGATTGTGACAGAGAGGAAATGAAGTGGAAAGAGACAGTAGTCCTTAACCAATTGCGATGGAAATATCTTCCTTTTCAAATTTTACTAAAACATGTGAACACGTTGCCAGGGCTCCTTCCTGGGCTCAGAGGAGACCTCTGCAAGGGAGAGACCCTGAAACTTTAGCTTCATTAGCTCCATGGGAAATATGTCATTTCCACTCTCCGACTGAGAGTGAAGGGGTTGAGAGAGAAGAATTCGCTTGGTCAAGGTCTTGTGGCTAATAAATGATGACGCTGGGAAATGGCAAATGTGGTCTTTGGAAAACAGTGGAGGTCTAAGGTGTGTAGGTTCCCCTCTCTCAGCCTCCTCCCCTTCCACTGGCCTGGGAGAAAGTGGGGACACGGAGATGGTAAAGAGTTTTTCAAGGGTAGACTAAGAGCGAGTGTTTTAGCAGCACCCAGAACCCAGGGTACCTGGTTCCACCACCACAAACAACCTCTGTCTAGACATCAGCATAAACTAGTGGTCTTTGACAGAATCCAGAGGACCCCTGGAGGATCCGCCGGGGCCAACGTGGAAAGTCTAAGCTCTGGAATCCAGGCCAAAGCTGTGTTTCTCATCTCTCTTCTTCCTTGGGGAGATTCTGCTGCCTCTTGTGCCAGACCTTCTTTATTTCATGACCCTGGAAAGGTGCACAGGTGCAGGATGCAAGAACCTCTCCATGTCACCTCACTGTCGCGCGGCGTGGAGCGCGTTGCAATGAAGGATGCCGCTTGTACACAGAAGACTTGGGCCTTCGTCTCTTTAAAAGCAAAAATGCAGGGAAAGGTTGGAGTCAGTGGGATAACTTTCCTTCCTAAACTCTTCGTTGCATCTGTGTTTGAAAGTCGGTGCTCACACATCCCTCCCACCATGCCTGAGGGGTGAGCAAGATTCCAAGATAGAATCTCCAAGAGCGTCTTACCCCAGAATCATTGGAAACAGACAGGCGATGCACTGTGTAGTGTTAACACGCAGGAGGTTAAGTCAAGCTCTCAGGCTCTTTGATGTATTAAATACCAAGGACTTTAACGTAATAGAACTGTAAACCTCAAATCAGAGCTAATCACACTAATTTGCTGAACTCCAAAACCAAACTGAAATGTTCATTTCTTCTTAAACAAATCCAAGTTGTTTTGATCTACAAATCTATCTAACAAAAGATTTGAGGGGGCTTACAAGAAATACATGCAATAAAAAAGAAATCTAAGCAGATAAAAACCAGGATCGGGGTAAAAAAATCAAAACCAGAGGGAATATTACGACATAGATATGTAAGACCTATATAGTAATTTGAGTTCCTGAGCCCCCTGGCAGCCAAAGCAATATGGAAGATACATTAGTTACATGACATGCATTATCCACAGAGAGAAATAATTTTTAAACAGCAGTTAATTGGTTTGAAACCAAACTAAATCTCAGATAGTAGGGGGAAAAATAACAAAATATTCTCTGAGTCACACTGAAAGTATTTCATTCTGTTCAAGATCTGGGTTAATACGCATAATGGTTTCAAAAACTCTACTTTCTTTGTCATTTAGCTTCTATTTTCTACTGGCTCTCGAAACCTGCTTAGAGACATTACAATTCCCGTTAACCCAGTGTGTCCAGATTTTCCAATTTTGCATTCTTTCTTTAAATTCTTCCAAGTTCTTGCTGTAACTGTTTTGTACTGGACCTCATTGTTTTAGCAGTTAAAGAATAAAACTTGCACGTGTGTCTCCGGGGAAACGAGGATTCAAGAGGTTAAGTGCTGGCCTTGCACTGCAGAATGTGGCCCCAGAGGGGAGCCCCAGAGGGCTCCCCTAAATTGTTTGGATAAACTGAGGAAATGTCAAGGGGAGTTCTGACACTGAGCATGACATTAATCTTCATAACCATTCCTCCAGATGTACACACATGTTCTGAGGATGCCGAACATCCACGTTCGCTGTGGCAGCCTCCTCCTCTCCGGGGATGGAGGTGGTTAGATGAAGGGGGCGCGGGGCAGCTAGTTTGGTTCTCTTTCCTAAGTGTTCTTGAATCTTGAGATCTTGAGAAGGTCTGTGTGCTTGTGCTTGCAGAGAGTGTCATCTTGGTTACTTGAAATGATATTAAAAACAACGAGAAAATGTTTAGCGTCTATTGTTAAATGAAAAAACAAATTATAAAACCGTATTTGCAAGTGTACAGATAGCTATATCTATATCTACGTGGAGATACAGATATATTAAGTGTTTATACACTTAATTGATAACAATATTTTATAAATATTTATTTAAAATAACACCAGTTTTCTCTGGGTGAGAGAGTTTTATTTTTACTCTTTACATTTTTCTAAGTCTCTTACAACAAACATACACTGTTTTTACAATGACAAGAAAACCCAATAGCTGTTTCTTCTCTAAGCCTTACACTTACTCATTTTAGGATAGCCAAAGTCTCATATCTATTTGTGGCAGAAAACTCTCTGTACAAACATGATGTATCAATCTTTTTTTCCTAGTGGCCATAGTCAGGTTGTGGCCAATATTTACTTGGGGACACATGCACTCCAGGCAAGGCATGCATAAAGATTTTTAAATAGCCCCACTTTTCAGAGAGATTGGAATTGGGTCTCAGATTATACACTTTCTCTTATTGCTTCTGGGGGGCTCATATCAGTTTGCAAATATTGTTGAATTTAGAAAGGAGTTTTAATACCCGCTGTGTAATTTGTCCTCACCCCATCTGTCGACTGCAGAAACAAATTAGCTTCTCTCCACATGGCCTGCCACTACCCAGTTCCTTCCCCATCCCCCAGCTTCTCACGCTGCGAGCCCTTTCCAAGAATCCAGGACTTGGAAAGAAAAGCCAAGTGCAGAAAAGGCAAGAACTTTTCTTGCCAAGACAATAAGCAGAGTGGGCAGCATGTGTCTGCATCTGTGTATGTGTTATGTGTTTATGTATGTGTGTGGATGTGGATGTGTGTGTAAGCATGTGTGTATGTGAAGTGTGTCTATGAATGCGTGTATGTGTACACGTATATATGTGTATGTCTGTGTGTGCACATGTATACATACATACATACGTTCACGCACATATGTGTATATATGTATGTACACGTGTGTATAAGTATGTGTGCATATGTGTTTCTCTGTGCACACATATGCATGTTTATAAATGTGTTTAAAAGCATCTGTGTAGGACTTCCCTGGTGGCGCAGTGGTTGAGAATCTGCCTGCCAAAGCAGGGGACACAGGTTCGAGCCCTGGTCCGGGAAGATCCCACATGCCATGGAGCAACTAAGCCCGCAGGCCACAACTACTGAGCCCATGTGCCACACTACTAAAGCCTGCGTGTCTAGAGCCTGTTCTTCACAATAAGAGAAGCCACCGCAATGAGAAGCACATGCATCGCAACAAAGAGTAGCCCCCACTCACCGCAACTAGAGAAAGCCCGTGCGCAGCAATGAAGACCCAAAGCAGCCAAAAGTAAATAAATAAGATTAAAAAAAAAGAAAGTATCTGTGTGTATGGAAAGTCATGCAGGTAAACAGTGTGTCCATTTCTTCAGCTCAAGGCACAAAATGAGGTCACATTTCTCTTAATGGTCAAATTATAGCATCTTCTGCTCATTGAGAAAAAGCCATTCTTTCCTAGTGGCCCTTCTGTTATGAGCAAGTGGTCCAGGACCTACTTGGTCCAGGAGGTAAGACCTGAGTACTATCTTCTGGAAGAGGAAATAAGGAAATCTGACCATGGCCTCAGCTGCCGCTGTCACCACATGGTGTTTCTGCAGAAACAGACAGACTCTGATGCGAAGTCCCTCTCACCCCATGTAGTATGGCAGGAGCTACTACCCACCACCCAGGAAACCAGGACTGTCCGGTTTTGTCGGCAGCATCGATCGCTTCGATAGCTCAGGCCCCTCCAGTCAGACTTTCTCAGTGTGGGATGGGGACAGGAAATCCCATCCTTCTGGTGGTATGTGCCACTATGGGTCTCTGTGCCCAAGGAGGTGATGCCAGTGGCTGGGCCAGAAGGGACTGTGCCCAGAATTGGCACCCTGGCCACCTTCCTCACCCACAGTATTGTGCCCTGATTCCCAGGCCAGAACTCCTTTCTGGATGAGGAGCTTCTCATCAAAGTGCTCAACTCCCATCAGAGGCCTTCTCATAGCTTTGAACCTCAAAGGTGTCTGGGTCTCAATCGCCTTTCTTTCAGAGGTCCTCTTGGCCTGTGTGCAGATTGACTCACCTCCTTCCAGTGACCCTTGAGCAGAGTGGATAAGGTAGGTGGGGAAACTGAGTCCCCTAAAAAGAAATGAAGCCCAGGCTACAAAGAAGACAAATAGCGACCCCCTACCAAAGTCCCAACTCAACCCCAAGAGTGAGTGTCTATTTGTCTGACGTCCACATAATCAGGAAGACAATTCGAGTGCTTTTGGCTTGAACACAAAAGACTGTTTCTGCTAGCAACAGAACTGGATGACATTTTTTAAATGACAGTTTTTGCTTTAAAAAATAATAAAATGGAATAATAAAAACAAACCTCACCCCCATAAAACTCCAGTACATGTGTAAGTGAATATCTGTCTATAATAATCCTTATCATTTAATGAGCACCACATATGTGCCAGGCATTGTGTCAAGCCCTTCAAGGGCAATGTATTCTTTTACTCTCCAAACAACCCAGTGAGCTGAAAAGTCCTCCACTGCAAATGATGAAACAGAGGCTTAAAGGGGTTAAAACAATTTGTCCAAGGTCACACGGCCAAAAGTTGTATTATTAAATCCAGCATGCAAGCCCAAGCTATCAGACCCAAAGTCCTCATGGTGTGTGTGTGAATTTTTAAATTAATAGATTTAATTAATTTAAATTAAATTAATTAATTAAAATTAATTAATTAAAATTAAATTTAATTCATTAAAATTAATTAATTAAAATTAAATTAATTTAATTCATAACCTATTTAATTCATAACCTTAATTGTTTTAGAACAGTTTCAGACTTACGGAGAAACTGAGCAAATAGTAGAGGCCTCTACACCACCCCCTCCCACCTGCGTGGTTTCCCCTATGACACATGAGTTACAATGAACGAACCAATACCGATACATGATTATGAACTAAAGTCCATAGTTTACTCTGATTTTTAAAGTTTTTACCTAATGTCCTCTTTCTATTCCAGGATCCCATCCAAGACACCACATAACTAAATAGTCACCATGTCTCCTTACGTCCCTCCTGGTTGTGGCAGTTTCTCAGACTTTCTTTGTTTTTGATGACTTGATAGTTTTTGTGATTCCTGGTCAGGTATTTTGCAGGAAGCCCCTCTACTGCAGTTTGTCTGATATTTTTCCCTTGATTAGACTGGAGTTGTAGGTCTTGGGGAGAGAGATCATGGAGGTCAAGTACCATTTCCATCACACCCTATCAAGAGTGCGTACTATCAACATGATTTGTGACAGCTAATGTTGACCTCGACCGCATGGATGAAGCCGTATGTTGGTGTGATTTTGGGACCCAAGCAGAAGGAATCTTGGAGGTGGGATTTGTCGGTGTCTCTGCTCAGGATTCTACAAAACCTTCCAGCCAGCTCCACGTTGGTCCTCGGGCCAGCAGTCACGCCCCTGAGTCATGGACCACCAGACACCACTCACTCCACAGGCTCCAGGCAGCAGGACCAGGCCCCCCATCTCCATCCCTGAGACTCAGGACAATGGTCCCTGCTTGCCCCAGGTGTCCCATTACTTCCTTAATTGCCACAAACATTCCAGCCTAGACACTCCAGGGTCCAAGAAGGCAGTGATGAGGTCTTGATCTATCCTTTATTCCGGGAAGCCTAAGACTGGCCACTTAACCCCAGACAGGGTGCCTGGGCTGTGGCCCAGAACTGTTTCACCTCTTTAAGGCTGCTTTTGTTACTTTGTGCCAATCAGAGCATCTGATAGGTAGGTACAGGCATCTCTGACATGACTACAACCTACACGCTCTGATCTCATATGTACACTGGTTGGGAAAGATGAAGTCTTGAAACCAAGTGGTGCTTGGGTTTGAAGAGGTAGGGTCAGTTTCTCAGGGGTCATGTGCTGGCAGTCAGTGGACCCTCAGGCCACACCCAGCTCATAAGCAGGATGTTGTAATTTTTAAAATTAATACACTTTACTTTTTAGAGCAGTTTTAGATTTCACAACAAAATTGAGCAAAAGGTACAGAGGGTTCCCATACAGCCTCCGCCCCCCCCCCCCCCCCCCCCCCCCCCCC
>NW_006792411.1:795665-799789 GCF_000442215.2 Lipotes vexillifer
CCCCCCCCCCGCACCACGCATAACCTCCTCCACTATTGACATCACCCACCAGAGTGGGACATCTGTTACAATCAATGAATCTGCACAGACGCACCATTATCGCCTGGAGTCCATAGTTTACATTAGGTTCACTCTTGGTGTTGTACATTCTATGGGTTTGGACAAATGTATAGTGACATGTATCTACCATCATAGTATCATACAGAATAGTTTCACTGCCCTAAAACTCCTTTGTTCTCTACCTGTTCATCCTTCCCTCCTTCCAAACTCTGGCAGCCACTGATTTTTTACGGTCTTCCAGGTTGTCATATAGTTGTAATCATACAGTATGTAGGCTTTTCAGATTGATTTCTCTCAGTTAGAAAATGTATTTAAGTTTCCTCCATTTCCTTTCATGGCTTGGTAGCTCCTTTCTTTTCAGCTCTGAATAATATTCCACTGTCTGGATGTACCACAGTTTACCCATTCACCTGCCAAAAGACATCTTGGTTGTTTCCAAGTTTTGGCAATTATGCATAAAACTGCTATAAACATTCATGTGCAGTGTTTTTGTGGGGATGTACATCTTGACATCATTTGGGTAAATACCAAGGAGCACGATTCCTGGGTTGTATGGGAAGGGTATGTTTAGGTTTATAAGAAACTGCCAAACTCTCTTCCAAAGTGGCTGTACCGTATTGCATTCCCACCAGCAATGTATGAGAGCTCCTGCTGTCGTATTAGTATGATGTGACCACACCTCGTGGCCCCGTTCTTTGGTGCAGGATGAGCATGTGACCCACACAAGGTCCATTCCACTTGTTCGCTATGAATTTGAAATTTGGAACTGAACTGGTAGTTGTTGGAACTGCAGAGAATGGCAGCTACTGGAGCAGAGTCACATAAAAGGTGATGCTAGGAGAAGGTTCTGTGAACTCCAAACTTTGAAGGCCTCCCTTCCTGTAACTCATTACTTCATGCCTCTTTGAATTCCATGAGACCTCTTGAGTATCTGTCCCAACTAAAAAAAAATTCACTCACTCACCTTACTATCAAATTGTCTGTGAGCCAGACTCACAGGTATAGGAATCAAGATGAAACATGCCAAGATAACTAGGAGACCAAAAGGATGACACAGAAATCATGTTCTCGTAGCCACTCTGTTACATCTGAGCAGCCCCCTCTCTTCTTTCTTCAGCTTCTCTGGGAACTTTCTACTTAGAGCTGCAAAGGGGTGAGGTTGGAAATCTGTGAGCCTTGATATCGATGGTGGCCACATTTTCTCAGTGGAAAAAAGTCACCTCTGAGAAGGAGAGAAGGAACCAACAGGCAAAGACAAGAGGGGTAGAGAAAGACTCCTTGCAGTGCCCGAGGCTACCCCTGCGTTTGGTGATAGGTGACAATAAGGTCCCCCTTGACCTGAGCTAAGCTAAATTTGGTTACTTGGCCCCCAAACCTTCTGACCTAGGCAGACATTTCTAGCAAGGATGATCCCGAGGACAGGATGTCTCTTCCAATCATGGGCCTTGGCACAGAGTAGGCCCTCAATAAATGTTTGTTGAATGACTAGATGCGTGAGCAGAATTCAACTGGAAGCCTCCTGCTCTTGGGGATTGGCACCATTGTACAGACTGGGCTTAGGAGGACAAGCAAAGAATATGCACAGAGAAGATGATGGACTTTGGAAAACTTCCTCATCCCAGACTCCCCACAATTAGAGAAGACCCCAACTGGCAGCCCTGCCCATCACAGTCACAGTGGGCAGAAGCAGAGATGGGCCATTGTGGGGTGCTATAGAGGCAATCCCTGGGGGCAGTCGTGGTTGGACTTGCCTTTGCATCACCGTGCTTGTCCAGCACCTGGCACAGTGCCCAGTACGTAGTGAGTGCTCACTATATAGTAATGAGGGCAAGAATAAGTGAGTGGGCATCCATGAATGTAGCCCCCTCTGCATGCTGAGCATGGCCTCCCCCACAAGGGATGGAAAAGACCCAATCCTCACCCTCTAGTTGAGGACAGCAAACTAAGGCACATTAACTGTAAAGTAAGAATTAAGGGTTAAGCTGCAGTGGCTAAAGACACAATGAGAGACTGACATCCCTTCAACAGATACTGAGAGAGGACCTTTTTTGTGGGTCTGCAGCTAGGCACTGGGAATTCAGATGTAAGATACTGCCCCTGTAATTATGGTCCAAGCAGGAGAGCTCCATAAAAACACTCATATAGTCATTTGTTCATTTATTCAAGAAATCTCACCAAACTCCTGCTACTTGTAAGGGAGGATGCCAGAGGCATGGCGTGGTGCTAAGGTGGCTCCATCTTCTTAAAATCTCGGGGAAATCTCTCTTCCTCTCTGGGCCTTAGTTTCTCCATCTGTAAAAGTCAGGTAACAAGACCAAATCATCCAAGGGCCCTTCCATTTATGACAACTAAGACAGATTCCCATGGGTGGCGTTGAAACCTAGTCCTCAATTTCCTCACCTGTGAAATGGGCTTATAGCAAACAGCACCTACTTCGCTGAGTTCTTATGAGAATTAAATGAAAGAATAGATGTAAATTTCTCAGGACCATCCCTGGCACCCAGTCAATGCTCTCTACCCAAGAGCCTCAATCAGCATTATTACTATTATTCTGGCACCTGCCTTGTGCCCTCCATGTGCCCAACACTGGGCTAGGCATAGTGGAGGGGAGCATGAAAGACCCTCCAGGGCCCACCCTCTAGGAATCTTCAGTGGAGTGGGTGGAAGGAAGGAATTCAAATCCAGAGCAGGAAGTAAGTCTGGGAGCCTGCTGGGGGAAAGAGCCGCACAGGAGAAAGGAGGAACAGAAGAGAGGGAAACCCTGGATGGGAGGGCGGAGAGTGGGGGGGTCCAAGGATGCCTCCGGGTGGGGGAGGGGCTGGGCCAGCATCCTTCTCTTCCAGGAGCCCGTGGTTGCTGGGTCTGGGCTGGGGGTGCCGAAAGGTGGCCTTGTGGGTAAGTCCTTCCAGCTGCGGACAGGTAATCCCTGGCCTTCAAGCAGGAGAGATGATACCCCCCGAGGGCCAGGCCTGGTCCCGCTCAGGATGCTTCCCCTGCGAAAATGCTCAGCAGCCCTGGCGTTTAGGAGTGCTTAGGTCCAGTATGAATCATTCCTTTCTGAACTTGTCTAAATGTGTTTATAAAATAAAGCTGCGGCCCAGGGCTGCTCCAGGCGGAGTGGGAAGGTAATATGTTTTTAATTGGAGAGATTGGGGGAAGGAGGCAGCGGGCCAGGGTGAGCTCACCCCGCATGCATGTGGCTGGGCGGAGAACAATGTACGTTCACATTCCTGGACTACAACGGACCCAGCTCAGTGGGCAGTCCTCGGCCGCATCTCAGCCATTGCGCACGCAGTGCGAGGTTAGCCAGGAGCCTGCGGCCGGCCTGGGGCGGGGAAGCCAGAAACCCTGGGTGTGATGTCAGCGTGGGTCAGAGCAGGGGTCGCAAACTCCAACGCACTGGGGAGCCAGGCTGGAGCCGGCGACCTGCGCACACTCCGTACGGACCTGGTGGATTGGAGGTGCCGTGGCCCTTGTGAAGGGGCGAGTCACCACTCAACTCGCCCTCCCCCATCACCAGATCTCAGGATTTCTCAAGAGAAACCAGAAATCATATGTGGATGTGAAATCTCATTTTCAATGTTAGCTTTATTTGATTTTATCCTATTTTCTTACTTTGGCTGCGTGGGCCAAATAAAACAGATGTGTAGACCATATTCGGCCCTGCAGCTGCTCCGTGAAACCCCTCTTTGAGACTGTGGTGTGAACCTCACTTTGTCATTTACTGGCCATCATGACTTTAGGAAAGTTACTTAGCTTCTCTGAGCTTTGGTTTCCTCAACTAGAAAATCTGGTACTTTAATACTAGTTTTCCCAACTTTTCAAATGGCTTCCAAGTCGAGGGTAAGAAGGAGGGGAGGGAGGGAGGGAGGGAGGGAGGGAGGAAGGAAGGAAGGAAGGGAAGTAATATTCATCGGGTATCTGCTAGCATGGTGCTAAGTGATTTACATGTTTTTTTTTTTTTTTTCTTGCGTTATGCGGGCCTCTCACTGTCGTGGCCTCTCCCATTTGCGAAGCACAGGCTCCGGACGCGCAGGCCCAGCGGCCATGGCTCACGGGCCCAG
>NW_006792411.1:799951-800488 GCF_000442215.2 Lipotes vexillifer
GGGATCCTCCCGAAACGGGGCACGAACCCGCGTCTCCTGCATCGGCAGGCGGACTCTCAAGCACTGCGCCACCAGGGAAGCCCGATTTACATGTTTTTATTGTTGTTATTGTTTTCTTTTTTCAATCGTCACCATGATTCTCTAAGCTAGATATTATTCCCATTCTTCAGATGAGGAAACAGAAGCTTGAAAAGCTGAAACTGCAAGATTAACCAGTATTTCTGACTTGAAGCACTTGAAATCATCCTCCAAATTTAACAAACACTTATCATGATAAGAAGGCAGAAATTGAGTCAAGAGTTAACATTGCACAGCTGTGCCTAGTAAAGGCACCAACTATTTTGGATCCTAGCTCAGTAATAAAGATTCACCTATTCAATAGTAACAGTTTTTTTTTTTACAAAGTGAAATAGGCAGAGCCATCAAGGATACAATGAAGGGAGTACTTCCCTACGGTTGCTCCAGCTATGAACTTTCCAAAGGAAGGTATGGCAATATGTATGAAAAGATTCATACTCTCTAAAAGATTTACACTCT
>NW_006792411.1:800498-812238 GCF_000442215.2 Lipotes vexillifer
CATCCTGGAGGACTCAACCCTAAAGAAATAAAAGAGCCGTGGGCAAAGATTTTCAAAAAAAGGATTCACAACAAATCAAATGTTCATCATCAATGAAATAGTTAAATGAGTTATATAATACCCATCCCAAGGAATATTATGTAGACTTGAAAGATAAATGTTTATGGAGAATGTGCAATAACATGAGAAAATGCTTATGATATGACGTTAAGAAAACAGAATGCAGAATTAGGTAAATAAATAAATAAATAAATAAATAAATAAATAAATAAATAAATAAATAAATAAATAAATATATATATATATATATATATATATATATAATATAAATAAATAAATAAATAAATAAATAAATAAATAAATAAATAAATAAATAAATAAATAAATAAATAAATAAATAAATAAATAAATATATATATATATATATATATATATATATAATACTCAAAGAAATGCAAAGAAAAAAGACAGGAAGGAAATTCACCCCAATGTCAGTTCTCTGGGTGGTGGGATTTTAATTGAATTGTCTTCTCTCTTTTCTTGAAATTTTTAGATTTTCTCTAATGAACATATTGCATTTTATATTTAGAAATGTATATAGTTGCAGGATGGGATGGCCCTCATCTCATCCAGTCTGGGAAGTGGATAGGTCTGGAGCCAGGTATCACATTTATTTTAAAAATAAAAGCCCAGAAAGAAACTCTAGAGAGAGAAATACCACAACGTAAAGTGGTTATTACTGGCTGATAGGATTACGGGTGATTTTTTTCCCTACTTCTTTATACCTCTATGTGTTTTTCAAACTTTCTTGCATCGAGATTTCTTTGAAATTGGCAATCAAAGAGACAAACCATAAAACACTCCCTTGCATTGACGACTGTTCCAAGCAGGGAGATATTCTTGGCAGGAGAGCTGTACCAGAATCCCGAATTGCTCTGTCTCCATTCTGGGCTGTGTACCTGTACCCACAGCTGCTACCACCACCAATCCTGAAGGTTTTAAACCCGTTAAGTATCCATTTAGACCTAAAGAAACATGAAATTGGGGATTCTTTTGTAGCTTACAGAGGAATGGCTTGGCTTAGTCTGTTCTTGAAACCTGTTTCCTACCACACTGCCAAGTTAAAATGGCCTAGTGTGGATTATATTTAATTGAGGCGAACAGGCCTATAATCAGGACACTGCTGACCAATGGGGTACATTTCTCTGACACTGCCCAGAGATCTGAACTGGGTCCTCGCTTCCTATATCCACCTTCAGGGAACTCATCATTCTTCTGGCTTGGAAGGCCACGTAAAGTATCCTTGCTAAGAGTGAAGGCCCTCCCATTCTCTGATCAGAGCTGCCTTGGGTCCCTTGTGGGATTTACCACCCGTGTTCTCTGAGATTTCCCCAGGCTTTATAGTCCGGAAGACCTGGAATTGAATCCTGTGTGGACTTGAACTGGTTGCTGCACTTCCCTCAGGCTTCTTTCTACATCTGCAGATAGGAATATAGCACCAATCTGACCCAGTTGTTCAGAGGTTCAAACTGAGACACTTTGTTACATAAGGCCTTGAACACAGAGCCTTTGACTAGCCTGCTTTCAAACACGCATTCTGGCGAATTTCAACATGTCACCAAATTCTCATAATTGTGTTCTCCTCATAGGACCGCTATGGGAATGACCTGGGAGAAGGCAGAGATAGCTCTTAACTCGGGCCCAGGCATGTGGCACACCTGGATTCCATTTTACAGGGTCCTCAGCACGGGTAGCTCTGTGAAACACGGGTTATAACCATCAGTCCCATTTTACAGGATGCTGAAGCATAGGGAGGTGATGTGACAAAAGCCGGCAGGCCTCTTAGTGGGGATTTTGTGTTGGTTCATGCTTTCCCACCTCCCTTCTGTCCAGCCCTCCTTTCCTTCTCTTCACTGAGGATTCTTCCAGGTTCACAGAAACTAAAATCTTTCTAAAACAGGAACACAAAATAAATCAGAATCCCTATTCTGGGCCAAATGACCTCATTTATTTAGACTCGAGTTAGTTCTTGATGAGTGTGCCTAGAGCCAGTCTTTCTAAAAGCCAGATAATGTAAATTTCATATTTACCAAGATAGCAATTGTTCTTCGTCAATGGAATGGTGCCAGCCTCTCTGGGGAGTTTCTAGATCCCCTTTAGCATCTTCTACTTTTGGAAATCTTCAGCGTTTCAAGATCTTTTTGGTTTGGTTTGGTTTGGTTTAAAACTTATCACCTACGGTCACTCTGCCTTAATTTCAAGAACACAAGCACATTTTAAGTTGTTAACTAGAAGGCCAGGTCACGAATAACCAGAGGAAGTGAAGAAAAAAATGGCAATCACCCTAGTGTGTGACCTTGGGCAAGTTACTTAAGCCTCAGTTTTCCTCATCTGTAAAATAGGGATAATAATTTCTATCTTATGGGGATGTTGATGACTCACTTCAGTGCCATAAGTTGTGCAAAGCACAGAGAACTCTACTATACAGTAAATGTTCAATTATGCACAACAACAGTTATCTCTTTAACTAGGGGAAAATGACCACAGCCTTACCCGCCTTCCTGTAACTTATGGTATCTCTGCTTCTGTTTGGCCTGGAGAAGAGACAAGCAGCTCGGGATGGGAGAGAAGGGAACTTGGAAGTGTAAATGAGGCCCCCTCCTCTTGCAAATTAGAAACCTTTCATATCATACCATACGCTGAAATGCATTCCAGATGCACCGAAGAATTGAATATTAAAAAAAAAAAATCAAACCATAGAGGGGGAAAGGCTTGAATATTTATCAGACCTCTGGGGAGAAAAAGCTGGTTAAACTCAGAAGCATCAGAAAAGATCACAAAGAAGGAGATGGACAGAATTGACTGCAGAAAAATTTAGCACATCTGTACATAAAAAAAGGATAGGAAAAATGTATGCAGCCAAAATGCCTGGCAAAGGCATCATATCTCTATTATATAAAGAACTTGTACTATATGTATGTGTATATGTATGGAGAGAGATGAGGAAGTTATCCAGACCCTACTAGACAAATGAGCAAAGAATTCAAATAAATAATTCACAAATGAAGTAGTATATTTGGAGATAAAAGGGAGAAACCAATCTCACTGGCAATCCAATAAATTCGTTAACACTTTTCTACCATCAGAGAGCACTGTTTTTTAAAATCATAATAATACCTAGTGTTAAAGAGGGTGAAGTGAAATCAGTACACTTACACAAAAATAGGAATGTAAATCAGTCTAAACCTTTTGAAAAAAAATGTATAGCATCAGGTGCTGTAAAAAAAATATCTAATGTTTGGGGAAAACTGGAGAAAAATAAAACTGGACCTCCACCTTAAACTACGTACAAAGGTGGATTCCAAGTGGATTAAACACCTACCCATGAAAGGTAAAAGTATAAAGCTAATTACAGATAATGTAGAGATAGTCCTCACTCTGACACTTATTAGCTATATGGCCTTGGGCAGGACATTTCACCCCTTTGAGTCTCAGTGTTCTCTTCTGTAAAACTGGGGATTTAATACTCACCTTACAAGGTAATGTATGTAAAGTACCTGGCACAGGTAGGTGTCTTTGACAAAAGTAGCTGATTATTCCTTTTCTCCTGGGTACACAGCTACGTCCTCTTGCCTGGCCTCTCTTGTGTTGTTATGTCCATGTGAGTGAGTTCTGGCCACTAGAAGGTGAGTAAAAATGATGAGTGCACTTCTAGGCCTCCCATGCATAATTCCATATTCTCTTCCCCATCCACTGGGTCAATAGAGAGGATCTGGGGCCATAGGTCCTCTATGGAGGATGTACGACAAGATGGAAGGAGCCTGGGTCCCTGAATCACCACCTGGAAGGCTGCTTGGCCACGAACTGCTGATGAGACTTTATGCGCATAAGGTATTATGCACATACTGGGTTAAGTCACTGCAATTTGGAGACTCTCTACTATCGCAGCTAGCAATACCTATCCTAAACAACACAGGGCCCAATAATTATCACGCAGTTTGACCAACAGATTTCACTTCTGGGAATCTAATGGTCTGGGTTCATTAAATCTGGTTCCCGGTGTAGCTCCTGGTAGGCAGCAGTGAGGTTTCTTAATCCAGTCACTAATCAAAAGTGCACACTGGAGGATTTCCAGAGAAGTGGCTAATAGAAAAATCAATTCTGTTGGTTGACTTAAGGTTTTGTTCTAAATTGTTTCAGTTGGGTTTTTGTACTCTGAGGTTGGGATGGGCTAGAGTGTTTTGACTAGACTAGACTATAGCTCAAAAGATATTCAAAGGGCAAGCCAAACTAAAAGTAGAAAAGGGAAAAATATGGAAGTAATCAGATTGTCTATATCAGCTGATAATAGTCTGTCCCCGGGCACACAGCCAAAAAACATTAACCCTGGGCAGCCGCTCATACACTCTAGGTGATCTGCTAAGACAGAGACCTGTGACAGCTAGCCCGGGGGAGGGCACAGCTCCAGGGGCTGTGAGGTGCAGATAATTCCTCTGACCACGTGCCTCCAGCCTCAATTCCCAAGATAAAACATGGCGCTTAAGGGAACACCGAGGTGTGTGTGTGTGTGTGTGTGTGTGTGTGTGTGTGTGTGTGTGTCCAACCATCTTACCAAGGAGACCATTTTAAATGTGGGAAAATCTTTATGCAAAAGAATATTTAGGACAGTATTATTTACATAGTGAAAAACTTCCAAAGCAACTGAAAGGCCTATGGCAGTCACCTTACCCAATAGCCATTCCAGCTTCCTCCTTAGAAAACAGTATCCCAGTTGTGCTCCGGCTCCAAAAATTGAGTCAGGATCGTTCTAAGCCAGTCTCGGTTCCTCCATTTCTTCTTGTCAGTGATTAATCTAGGATGGGACATATGATTCTGGCCAATGAGTTGTAAGGGAAAGTTTGCTAGGGGCTTTTCAGAAAGACAAGTGACAGAGGCACTCAGGAAAATGGCCTGTCCTCCCACACCAGCATTTGCACTTTGGATGTGGCTCCTGGAGATACTGTGCCTTCCTCTGCCGTGGCTTTTATCACTCTGATTTCATGGTCTGCCTCTGCTAGTCTCCTTGTCTGTGAGCTCCTTGAGGTCAGGGACCTCTACTGATTCATTTCTGAGCCCCCAGTGCCTGGTGTAGGGTCTGACACCACGTGGGTGAGTTGATGGGTCAGCTGGAGGAATCAATCAATAAATGGATAAATGGAGAGCCAACACGTGCGGTATCCAACGTCATGAAAAACAAGGAAAGACTGGGGAGCTTTTGTAGACTGGAGGAGACCAACGTAATATGAAGACAAACGCAATGTGGTCTCCTGGATGGGAGACTGGAACAGAAGGAGGACATTAGGGAAAAAACTAGCAAAATTCAAATAAAGTAGATGCACTGTGAGTAGCTTAGTTTATAGAGCATATCAGTGTTCTTAGTTGAGACAAATGTTATGTAAGATGTTAACATTAGAGGGAGCTGGGTAGAGGGTTTTTACTATCTTTATAGCTCTTTTGTAAATCCAAAGTTATTTCAAACTAAAAACCTAAATGCATAAATGCTGAGGAAGGACAGAAGCTAGGATTATCCAGGGATTTTCTAAGTTGATGAATAAACGAGGACTTGAAAGAGAAGATAGAGAAACTTGGGATCAGGGACCCAAAGGGAGCAAATGTCTTATCGGGACCCAGTGGAAGGAAAGAACCAGTTTTGCTCAATTTTGGCAAGCCCTCTTGTCTCATCATCTGTGAAATGGGTGAAAACCTGCACGTCAGATGGGGCCTCGTTAGCACTGCAGGTCTAGCTAGGATTGCCTAAAACCCCCAGTTCCAATGGCCTGGAGCAGTTTAGAACTTTCTGAGATTTCTGCAAATTTTCAGAGCTTTCAAGTCTCATCATCTGCCCCCTTGTTGGCTCCTGCACTATGTGTGTGGTCTGAGAGCATCATTCGCTGGATTTACCACACGCATACCCCACTGGCGAGTTTAGGGGAGTAACTGAACGTTTCGGAGTCACAGGGCAGAGAGACACCCAACACAGCAGACCCCTCCCTTCTCTCGCTGACTCAACTCCTCTCCCTCCTCCTCTCCTGTCTCCTTACCTCTTTCCCCCACCCCAGGGGCTGTCTCTGTGGTGGGCAGCCAAACTCTCCTCTAGGAGGTCCTGCGCCCCCAGGACCCTCAGCACCCTAACTCCTGCGATTCAGTCCATGTTAACACACAATTCCTTTCTTAGGAGGAATTTTGACACCAGCTATTAAAATACAATCTGCTTTAGCTCCTTGGTGAATCTAAAGCCAGGGCTGTCTCCTCTTGGACTCATTACAGCTGTGGCTTTGATCCACTGTGTCTAGACAACCTTGTGGGTCAGAAAAACTGCAGGCCCATCCTGAACTCAAGCTCCTACTATCCTCCAAGTGGCCAGCCTGCAGGGTGCCAGGACAGCAGGGGTTCAAATCCTCATGGATTTTATTTTAATCCTTGATAACAGCAGTTACCGTTTGTTGGCACTGGCTTAAGACCTTAAATTATGATCTCATTTTTCTTCCAAACAACTCATTTTGCAGATGAGGAAACAGAGGTTCAGAGAGGGTAAGTAATTTATCTAGAGACATACAGCTTGGAAAGTGGGGAGTCAAGGTTGTAACCCAGGACTACCGGACTCCAGCTCCTGAGCTCTAGCCACGCACTTCTCCCCAGAGTGAGGAACCCCCAGTCTGAGTCTGGAGTGAGGGTGTTGGCTCTGGTCAGAAGGAGAGCCTTTGGGAAGGTAGACTCTCCTCTGCCCACATTCCCGTGCCCATTCCCACCCTGAGAACTGCTGTGGCCTCAGGGGAAGGCTGAGAGGAGCTGCCCACTTCCTCCCATGCTCTTAAACCTATCCCAGCCCGAGTCTCCAAGTGTCCAGGAACAATGCCGCCACCATGTAGGGAAACTCTTGGGATGCTTGTGTGGGAACTGTTCCCGCCTCTGGACTGCGTCACTGTCAAGATTGTCTGTGATTTTCAGAGGACTGCCTTCACTGGGCCAATACATACTAGCAATCATAACTACCACTTAAGAAATGCTTCATACAGGCCAGTCACTGAGCCAAGGGCAGTGGAAATTCCCTCACTCATTCTTTCTAATGACCCTTTATAATGAATGTTCAGGGAGTTGAGGCTTAAGGAACTAGGGTGGTCGAGGCTGCATAGTTAGCAGGTGGCAGAGCCGGAACTTGAACCCGGGTCAGATTGATTTCAAAGTCCATGACTTTAATGCCAAGTTTATGCTGCTTTTTAGCCTGTGCCAAGACAACAGAGATCAAGAAGGTACAGTCCTTGTTCCCAAGAAGCTCAGCGTCCAGGAGCAGGGAAACATGAATGCACCCAAGTTGCAGTCGGGTGAGGATAGGAATAATGGATGCACTTGCCGGTCCTGAGGTCGCACAGGGAAGGAAGGTGTCATCCTGGATGATGTATTCTTCACGACTCATGACAAGTGACAGGAGTCCAACTCAAACGGGCGGTGGTGGGGCAGAGAGTAATTGGCTCATATTTTAGAAAAGTTCATGGAGTGGCTTCAAGCATGGCTTGATGCAGGAACTAAAGAAGGCTAACAAGAGTCTCTCCCCAGCTTCAGGCTGTGCTTTAAGAAGGTTCTGGGCTTCCCTAGTGGCGCAGTGGTTGAGAGTCCACCTGCCGATGCAGGGGACGCGGGTTTGTGCCCCGGTCCGGGAGGATCCCACATGCCACAGAGCAGCTGGGCCCGTGAGCCATGGCCGCTGAGCCTGCGCGTCCGGAGCCGAGAGGCCGCATCAGTGAAAGGCCCGCGTACCGCAAAAAAAAAAAAAAAAAAAAAAAAAAAAAAAAAAAAAAAAAAGAAGGTTCTGCTCCTTGAAAGGCAAGACATCCACCGAAGGCACCTGGTCAACATTCTGCAAAGTCAAGGTGGTTAGCAACCCTAAGGAGGGTCCCTGTTTACTTCTCATTTCAGCCAAATGCCCAGAATGGAGGGTCTTTGAGTTTCCTGGGGTGATAAGCCACTCTCTTCCGTGGTCAGAGGTGGAACCCCTGCTCAGCTATTGGCCAGATCTGGGTCACCTGCTCACTCCTGAAATTAAAGGAGAGAGCCAGCCCCCAGCACACCGCGGTGCTGGCACTGGAGAAGGGGCAGCGGGGGCTGAGTGGCAGACAGGCAGTGCCCACCCAAGGTCGGTCAGGCCAGGGAGGTTTACGGAGAAGAAGCCCTGCAGGGAGCTTGGTCCTGAGGGACAGACAGAAGCTCCCTGAACAGAGCTGGGATTGGGAGGAGAAGGGCGTCTCCCTCCAGGGAAGCAGCCTGTGGCCGGCCATGAACGTGTGAACTAATAGTCTGGCAGAGCTGGAGGCCAGAGCGTACATGGGAGAGGAGTGTGACATGAGACGGCAGGGGGACAGGCCAGGGCCTGCGGGCCTGGGGGCCATGCTCGGGAGTTGGCACTTGCTGCTGCAGACACCCCGGGCAGGTAGGGCCTGATGAGCAAGGGCAAGGGCTCTGGGCTGGACCTCCTGCCCTGCCCCTCCCTCTCCGTGCAACTGATTCTCAGCCTCGCCTTCTGTAAACTGGGGAGGATATGACGCAGCCTTTGCAGAATTGAAGTGAGGGCAAAATGAGGCAAATCCACGGTGAGCGCAGAAGTACATAGGAAGTGCTCAGAAACACAAACCATTACTGTGGACAGATTTTAAGCATCAGAGGGACATGCTCTGATCTACGCTCTAGAAAGCTCTCCCTGGGATAAGGTGGAGGATGGAGGCCAGGTGACCAGTGGGAAGAGGCAAATGTGATGCTTCAGGTCCTGGTGAGAGACGGAGAACGGCTGCAGGGAGACGGAGAACACAGGGCTGACGGGAGAGAACTGACGGAGAGAAAATTCCACTGCACTTGGCAGAGGATGCGATGTGGGGAGAGGGAAGAATGCAGGATAAAAATAAACAGGGAGACAAAAATCTATCCTTGACCTTGGATCCCTTAACTTTTCACTTTTGAACAAATAAACTGTCTCACATAAAATTCAACCATTTTCCCCAGGTGTTTTTTTTTTTCTTCTTCAAGGATCTCAGAAATATACCTCTGGATGACTCGATTCCCAGTTTTGAAATCTTAGAGCTTTGTGTTTAAACTGAATGTGCTTTGAATGTCCCACCTGCTCCCACTTGCTTCACCTGAGAAGTCTGCCCCGTTTTCTAGGCCATGAACTTGGGCTTGTTTGTGTGAATTTGCAAGCAATTTTATTCACCAGGATGAATCTAAATCCAAATAAGCTTCCGGGACTCAAGTTCTAATGAATCCTCACCAAGAATAAATGAAAAAGACGAGGAGGTGAAGGAAGAGGAGGTTGGGGAGAAAAGGAAAGCAGCAGCCATTGAGAATTCAAAAGAAAACAGAAACAACCAGAAAAGCCCCTCAGCCACTTCACAAAATCTCTCACAAGAGCCATTTGATGTCTAACTGTTAATAGTGATGACGCTGAGACTTTGTACTGAACTTTGTCATTTCGAAGCCATTTTTTACCATCATTAGTTAATCCGTAAATGAATCAGAAACATATGGATCATATTTCACTGGAATCACATGATTTTAAATCAGAGGAAGACTGATGTAGGGAAAACAACATTACAACACCCAAGCTTCCCTGGGTGGAAATGCTAGAGGGAAGGAAGGAATAAACAGGTATACCTACCTGTCCAGGAACCCAATAAATCTTCCCTGGGGAACCAGCTCCTGGGTACAACAAAGCAAAGGCCCCTTAGGCACTCCGATGTCAAACTGCGGTGCACGTTTCAGAAGGACTCGTGGCCTTTCGGTGCATGGCTCTCTGCTGGTGGGATGTGGGCAATTCCCCAGACACCTGAAGCCTGGTTATTAATAATAAAAACAACAGTAGCTGAAGCCTAGTGAACTGTTACTATGAGCCAGGCAATGTTCAAGTACTTGACATTCATTAATTCATTTAATCTCATGCCGACCCTATGTCCTATCTTCCCCTGTATACATAGCAAAGAGGGGTGGAGGATGGTCAAGTACGTTATTCCCGATTACCAGCGGTTACATGGTAAAGTGTATCTCCAAACCCAGGCAGTGGGCTCTTAAGCACGAAGCACGAAGCTGGACTGTCCTTCTCGGCCTGGTGGGGGTCTGGGGAACCTCCCTCTCCCTTCTCCTCGTCACCCAGCACACACGGGGTGGCTTAAAGCATTCTTTTGTCACGTTCCCCAGGGTTGTCTCGCCCAAGGATGGGATCTCATGGAGACACCAACTCCAAGCCCAAGCCTGGAGACCCCTTGTTCCTTCTGGGCCCTGGAGAATGAGCTCCCCACAGGGCTTGGCTTCCAGCCTCCCTGCACAGCGTGGCTGACAGAGCGGATGGCCCCTTGTGGAGGCAGGGGATGCCAGTGGCTGGCAGCACACACTTCCCCTAGGAAGCATCATTTCTGTTCAAAGAGCAGGGTCTCCCAGGGTGAGAAAGACCCGCACTCCGAGGAAGATAGGAGAAGGGGCCTCTGGGTGCTTTTGCACGTTCCCCCCACTCCTCCCTCACTCCCCTCCAGCCACATGGGCCCCCCTTCTTTCTGTTCCTCACGAGCACCGAGCACTTCCCCACCCTGCCTCCCCAGCCTTTGCCAACGCTGGTCCCTTGGCCTGGAAAACCCTTTCCCAAGACCTTCAGGCCTCAGCTTAGCTGAGAAAGCTCTCCCAGCCACCTCTGACCACACGGTCCAAGTAGGCCCCCTCTACTCTCTCGCGACCCATGGCTTTCCCCCTTCCGTGCCTTATCCCAGTTTGTAATTGCATGTTTATTTGCTCACTGATGTGTTGATTCTCTCTCCCCTTCTCATCTGTGCCCCCCAGGAAGCTGTGTCTCTTGGCACCTTACGTAATGGTGTCCAATAAAACCGTACCTAGCCCAGAGCCGCATACTGAGCCTGGATCACACAGTATGTGCTCAAAAAATATTTAATTAAATGAAAAAGTATCAATCAGATTCTGATCTCGCAGTGCAATTCTGATGAGAGAATTTTCTCTTATTCGTTTGCTACTTCTGGCGCCTAAACTCCATGGCAGCTGGACTGGGGTCCTGGGAGAATCACAGAAAAGTATTTTCATTTTATTTCAATTTGACAAACGCACGGAGCTGGGAACCTGGGACATGGAAACTGGAAGTACGAGGCCCTGCCCTGAGGGGCTCAAGTCCATTGCAAGAGAACAATTCAAATTTTTGCCAGTTTGAGGGAGGCATCTAAGAAGACTGCGGCGGAGTTGGGATGGATGAGCGTCACCTTGCCCGGCAAAGCAGGGGCGAGGGCATCCCAGGCAGAGCGCAGAAGAGGCAAAGGCCTAGAGCTGGGAGAGATCATGGCATATTTGGGGAACTTCTCATGGGTTAGCATGGCTGGCGTGGAAAAGGTGGCAGAAGATTAGGCTGGAGAGAACCAAGCCACAGCCAAACCCTCAAATGTGTCAGGGTTATGCAGTGGGGACCCCTGAAGGCTTTGCACCCAGAAGTGTGGTCGGGTCCTTCTGTTCGCACAGTGACCAGCACGGAGGGGGCAAGACTGGGGGCAGGGAGACCAAGAAGGGGTGAGGGAACAGATCGAAGTGCTCTTCAGAGGTAGGCCTGACTGGACTGGGCTTAGATTCCACGTTCAGGGAGAGGAAGAAAGTGCGAGAGATTCGGGAGTCCCTGCAGGAGTGGTGTCTCCTGCATCCCATGTCCCCGGGGCGGGGGGGGGGGGGGGGG
>NW_006792411.1:812389-834986 GCF_000442215.2 Lipotes vexillifer
GGTGCCGGGCTCTTGCGGCAGACTCTCGTCTGAATAAGCAGCATCCTCAAGGTCTGATCCCATGTTCACTGGCAAATCCCCCGCAGTACCCAGCTCCACCCTGCCCCCAATAGAATTTCTGGAAGACTCTCTGAATGTCAAGGCCTTTTAAATTCATCAACTGCAGGGTGAAGCCGCCCAGCTCCCACCCCCAGCAATAACTCCTGGGTTCAAGGGCCGCAGGGAGGAGGATCTACTCTTCGGCACAGCTGAAATTGTTGTTTCCCTCACAGTATAAAACCCCCAGTTCACGAGGGTGGGCGGGCAGGGCTCCAAGAGCAGAATGCTGCTTTCTTGCTCTGGGTTCACAGCCAAGATTTAATTTTTAATTTTCGAAAACATGAGGGGTCAGACCATGGCTGGAAAATTGAAACCATCCTCTGAGCACCTCAGCATCTCCCACATGGACCTTCCCGACTGCAGAGCAGGATGAACCTGGAAGGAGCCGCACCTCACAGCTTCCGAGCCTGATGAACTGTGGAGGTTTAGGTTTTCTTCTTGGGCTGCAACCAACGATACCTGCCCAGCTTCTCATTCTCGAGCTCTGTGTGACCTCGAGCTAGAGTGTGATTCCGAGCTCCTTCAAACCTTAGTTTTCTCATCTGGTAAAAGGGAGTATTAACATATAACCTCACAGAGCTGTTGTGAGGAACAAAAGAGATACACGTGCTAACTCTTAAGACCATGTGTGTGTAATAAGAAATAGTCTAGATTTCGCTTGGTTATAAACTGACCCAAGGCTTTTAATTTAGAGGATTGAAAGTTACATCAACAAAAACTTTGCCCACTCATGCCCCCATAGCCTCCTCCTCTTTGGCCAAGTCTGTGGAAACTTTGAGAAGAGAGGGAAGCTGGGAGGCTGTGTGATCTTTAGCAAGTCTCTGAACCACTCTGGGCCTCAGTTTATTCACATGTAAAATGGGAGCAGTAACGCCCACCAGTCTCAACATGTGGATGCAAAAGGGAGCTATGCTTACCCAGCGCTCAGGGGTGAATCCCCTGATGGAGGGATGAGCTATGTGAGTGGTTCAGGATGCTGACCATGAGAGGGCAAGAGGATTTCCCCTCCTTTCCCTTTCAAGAAGGAAAGAAGCATTTTGTGCCCTCGAGGACCAAGGTTCCCCCGGCCCATGAAAGAGATAAGGGGCTTTGCCATTTTCAAAATTTTAAGATCAGAGACACAAAGAACTCACTTGTCTGAAAGGGGCTGATTCCGAGGCGAGGAAGAGGGGTGGGATTTGCAAGGATGGGCACATGGTGGAGGGTGGTAGGCACCAGATGCAGCAGACAGGGGCCTCCCACACCCATGAATGGCCCTAGGGGAGTAGAATCTCCAAGGAGGACAACACATGGCTGGACCTTTGGAGCAGGACCAGCTACGTGATAAGCAGGGCCCAGGGCAAAATGAAAATGCGATCCTTCATTCAAAAGTTATTCAGGATTGCAAGACGACAGTGACAAGAACATTAAACCAAGCACCAGGCCCCTCTGTGCACGGGGCCTTGTGCAGCAGCACAGGTCAGACACCCATGAAGCTGGTTTTGCCTTGCTTTGGCCTCAGAAGCCCCAGCAAAGTTTCCACGGCTCAGGTGGGCATCAAGGGAGTGAACGCCGTGAGCAGAGAAGCCCTTGCCCTCCATCGGACCTGGGGACCTTGGACAAGCGAGGAAGACCTGACGTCACGGTCTGAGTTTTGCTCTGCATAAAGCTCCCAGAATTCTTCACTAGTTCAGGGAAACAAAGCTCCTCCCCAACTCTGTACCCCTAAAGAGCTGAGGCTGAATATCCTGCCAGCCAGCTGGGTATGGAGCCAGATTTGACGTGACTTAGAAGAACGGAGAAACGTGACCATCCTTGTGTCAGAGGGCCGTGCGGCAAAGGCTGCTCAGGCTGAATTTCATTTCATCCACAGGACAGTCCTATCTGCAAAAGCCTATGTTGACTCAGGAATAAAACTCACAACTCTAAGCTATCGCTTTAGCTCAGGTAACCCTCAGAACTGCTACCCTACGGGGCAGTCGCTACTATTAGTCTCGTTTTGCAGATGGGGACACAGAGACTCAGAGAGGTTCAGTAATTTGCCCAAATTCTAAGAACTAGTATGTGGTGGAGCTGAGATTTGAGCCTCGCTATCTGGCTTCAAGGGTCTCTGCTTAACCACTCCACTGCACCGTGGACTAAGCCGGCATGGCTGTCTTCTTTAGCCCTTGTGATAGAACTTCCCCCCTCTCTCCCTAGTTCATTTTTGTCTTTGACTCTGCCTTCCTCAGTCTTAGTCTCTCCTGTGCTCGTCTTCTTGACTGCCCGTGCCTCCAATCCTGGATGGAAGCGGATGGAGTGATCAGAATGATCTTCCTGGCTCCCCTGCAAGTCGCCTTGCCCCTTTGCACCCCACACGACTGCATGAGAGAGGGAAGGGTGGTGCCATGTCACGTATGAGGAAACTGAGGCTCCAAGAGGTGAAGTCACTTGGCCAAGGTCACTCAGCTGGGACTGAAGCCAGGTCTGGGTGATCTCAGAGTCCCACTAACAAAAGCCAGGGTGCATTTTCTACAGCAATTCGGTGAAGCAGGAAAAAAAAAAAATCCAGACTTTTTCACATCAGGGAATACATGTTCTCTGATGTCCTGCTGTGTAGGACAATTCCCTCTCCTTCTGGCCTCAGCTTCTCCATCTATAAAATGGGAAGCACTGAGCCACTTACAAGAGCACATGTTCTACTGTCTAAACTCCCTGTTTAAATTCCAGCATTGCTTGCTGTGTGATCTTGGGCAAGTTACTTAACCTCTCTGTGCCTCAGTTACCTTATCTATAAAACAGGGATGGGGATAGTTATGTCTCTACCTCTTAAAGTTGCAAAGTTCGATGAGACTAAAGTGTGGAAAGCATTCAGCCCAGAGCCTGGCACATAGTAGGCACTGAGTGAATGTTAGATCTTCTTATGAACATGAAAGGTTGGTTGAGATCTTTTCCAGCTGGATCCTAAAGACCCCCATGCGTGGCCCCCAAGAAGTCTGGACCTGGTTCCCTGCAGCTTTGGGACAGATGAACAGCTGGAGTTGGCACTCCCCCATTCTCAATGCCCCAGTGGGGGCATTGTTGGGAGGGGCAGCTGACACCCTGAACATGAGCCTGACCAGTGACCCGGGAGGTATCACCTGGGCATGAGGTAATGGAAGACTGGAGCTTGCAGCAAGTGTGATGGCACACACCATCCCTCGAGTGGCAAGAAACAGGTGACGAAAGTACACCGGGGCTCTCCGCTGGGGGGCAGCCTGGCCCAGTTCTGGCTGCCCATCACAGCGTGTCTTTGTGTCCACCCTCTGGTGGGGGGACCTGGGCTGGAGCTGAGCCGAAAAGACTTCCTCACCACTGAACGAGTCAGCATCTGTTGCAGGGTTGCTCCACCCCACTTCCCCACCCTGAGAAGGAGAAAGGCGAATGGAATCGAGTCAGACGAAATGGGTGGAGTGAGCCGCGACTTCCTCATCTGTCACACTGGTGGGTACCTGACTCCGAGCCAGACCCTTGAGGTTCAAGAGGTAAGAGGACCTGACTCTGCCCTACCAAGTGTTTGGAAGTGACCCTTGAGCCGTGTCCTACAGGGTGAGTAGTCTGCCAGGCAGTCAGTCACAGGGAGGGTGCTCCAGGCAGAGGGCGCTGTATCAGCAAAGGCAGGAGGCATGAAATAGCACCAAACTTTCCAGTATCTACAAGCACTAGCTGTAAAGGATACAAGTAGGTAAGAGATGGGTGATAAGAAGGTTTTCAGGGGCTACAGAGATGTTACTTATTGGAAGCTTCTTGGGACACAGAGGCATCATCTCATTTCCTGTGTGCCCATTTTACAGATGAGGAATCTGAGGCTCAGGGAAGTAGCACACTTTCTGCGAGATCAACTGACAGTACGTAGGGCATCTTACACTGGAAGCCAAGTTCACCTGCTCTAAAGCTTAAGGCCTTGACTGCCCTGACCACCTCTTAAAACCCTGGGGACACTCAAAAGCCTTGGTAAGGAGTTTGGAGTTTACCCTGAGGGCTGTGGGGGTCTGTAGAGCATTCAAGCCGGAGAACGAGGGGGTCACATTTGCAATTAGCAGGCTCACCGTGGGATAGAGCAGAGCATGAACACGAAGCATCCAGATGGCGTGAATTCAGAAAATCAAGCCAGCCCAGTGTACGCCAGCCCTGGTGTCACCTCCTGACTCGGCACCATAGCCCCACAACCTGGGCCCTGATCATCTTTCCAGCCCCTCCTCTCCATATACGCTCCAAGCATAGTGCAATTATTTCAGCTCTGCCCTGCTCCAGGCCTTCTCTTTTCCCACTTAGCAGCCCCTGGGCAACTGGGGGAACTGGGGTTCCAAGGTGGCAACACCTCTTGAGAAAACCCTCCGTTCCATCCTTTTTCTTCTCCTGAACCACAAGCTCACCCCAAATGTCCATCCCCCCCCCCCATACCTTTCTCGCAATTATTTCAGCTCTGCCCTGCTCCAGGCCTTCTCTTTTCCCACTTAGCAGCCCCTGGGCAACTGGGGGAACTGGGGTTCCAAGGTGGCAACACCTCTTGAGAAAACCCTCCGTTCCATCCTTTTTCTTCTCCTGAACCACAAGCTCACCCCAAATGTCCATCCCCCCCCCCATACTCATTCACCACCTCCCTCCTGGTCTTAGAGACATTGTCTAACAAACCAGGCACCTGAGAACAGTTTTAAGGAAAGTTTCCGATCATTAGGTCTGAGCAATTGTGTTGTCTTAAGACTTGGAAAACAGTGGGTCAGTTCAGGGGCCTTCTGTTCTGAGAAGACTGATTTGTCTACTCCCCACTGTTCAGCCCCTGCCAGGCTGGGTTGGGGTCCCTCCTAGGCTCCTCCATCATCTGAGCCCTCATCCCTCTGGGTTTGCATGCCCACCTCTCCCACCAGGCCAGGTCTTACGGAGCTCCCTGTCTGAAGCCTGGCACGTGGCAGGTGCTCAGCGCCTGAGGAACTACTGATTGCCCTAATGAATATGGAGCATCGTAATGATCAGCTCAGATGGAAGGATGCCCAGGGTTGGACTGTGAACGTGGGGGCCGCCTGGGCTCAGCATGGAGGGATCCATTTATGAGCCATCTCCACCTCTGATCAGGGACCAGGATGGGCAGTGCCTGCAGGTGATGGAGACATGCTGCGACAAGGTGGGTACCTCACTTCCTGGGTGTCTCCCACTCCTGGGGGCTGGTTGCTTCCATCCTTGATTCTCATCTGAGAGACTCATAGAGTATCAGCCGCCTGGTCAGCCTGTTGTAGGCACCTGCTAACCCAGGTCCCTATCACAAGGGACCCAGAGTCTTGCCCTCCTTCATCTTGGGAGGTCGGGGGGAGTAGGGGATGCCCAGGGCTACCTATTCCTAGAAATGTTGGGATACCCAGTGCTTGGAGTGAAAAGCACTGTGGTCCCTAAGGCACAGCAGTGAATTTTTCCATATTAGAAAGAAGATGGGGAATTAAAATGTTAGCTTCTCCGATGTGCCAAACACTTTACATACTTTGTCTCTAATATTTACACCAGCCTTAGAGATGGCTACCCACCTCCCCACACTTAACAGATGAGGAAACTGAGGCTCAGAGAGGCAAAGTGGCAGGTCCAAGGCAACACGCTGAATTGGTGGTTGAGCGGGGTTTGAACTAGTTTCTATATGGCCCGAGAGTGTTCCCAGGAACACTTCAGCTGGCTGGATGCTGCACCCTAGTGTTCTGTGCCCCTCTCCCATCGCCAGGACAGGGGTTCTCGGCCTCCTCCACCCACTCGAGGCTCATGCTGCCCAGTCCTTGTTGCAGCTGCCAAGGGCTGGGACCTGATTTGAATTTTGGTTTCTCTCCACTGCAGCCCAACAAAGGTTTTTATTGGAATGCCCCTTAGATTTCCAGACTTTGAAGATGTTTCAACAGCACAGTAAAAGGCAGGTCTTTGCCACAACAAAAGGCAGAAATATCACCGAGGAGTAAACAGAATTCCTTGGCCTCTTCAGAGCATGTGTCAACATCTCTTTTTCTTCTCCTTTCCCCCATTTTTCTTTTCTTTTCTGCAGATTCAGAGCTTGTTGGGGAGGGTGCCTTGCTGGCACTGATGGGGTGGGCCACGGGCTGCCCCAAGTTCAGCATCTCCGCCTCAGAACAGATGCTGGGGCTTTGGTAAACTGAGAAAGCGTAAACTGCTGTGAGATGCTTTCCTGACGACCACAATTACCCACATGGAAAAGCCATTCCGCAGTCCCAGCCCCCTCGCCCTGCCCCCTGGCACACACATGTGGCGCGCCGCGGCTCCAGAAACAGGCCTTCCCAGAACGAAAATGTATGTGACAAGTACAAAACGGCTTGATTTCAACTGATGGCTGGAAATTAAACGGTTTTGAAATGTACATGCTTAAAAACAATTTCGGCCGAAAGCATACCCATTTAATATTGCGTCTCTAAATGAGGCCTCGCTCCTCAGGCAGGCTCGTAACGTGATGAAAACCAGCAGTCAGACCCCACCTGGGACCCCCAATCACCAAGGACACGATACCCAGGGGCAGGGTGTATATGTAAGTGTGTGTGAATGTGTGAGTCCATGAGTACGCGTATGAGTGTATGGCGGCATGAGTCCGTGTGTGTGTGTGTGTGTGTGTGTGTGTGTGTGTGTGTGTGTGATCTTGTGTGTGTCTCTGTGTGTGTGTAGAGGGACAGAATGGGGAGCAAGATGCTGCCCTTCCATATTTTTTCAAGTCAGCAAATGTCATCTGAGCACACACCTTATGCCTGAACAAGGGAGGGGGTGGGGAGAGTGTTGATCACAGGAAAGGAGAGGTCATGGCCTCTCAGAGCTTATAGGCTATTTGAGGCACTGCAACCTAGTCAAGGAAACAGAGCAAGCCAAGACCATTTTTGTGTTGAACTAGAAAGGGGAAAGGGAAATTAACTGATTAGGCATACACTGAGCATTGGTATGGAATCGTGAAGAGTAGCTGAGCTCTGAAACCAGTGAGCTGGATTCATCTCTACAGCTTCTTGACCGTGGGACCTGGAGCAAATCACTTCTCCCTGGGCCTCCGTCTCCTTGCCGATAAAACGGGGCTAATAGAAGGTATCGTGTTCGTGCCAAGCACTCAAGAAATAATGTGCATGTTATAATCACTTTCCCTGGATGGCACCTATGGGGTAGGCATCATCTTCCCATTTTAGAGATGAGAAAACCGAGGCCTCCCAGCCTCAGCGGCACACATCAGCAGAGTGAAGACTGGAATCCAGAGCCATCTGGCTTCGGAGCCCACCCCGTCACCTCCCCTGCTGAGGCTCTGACCTCCAGAAATACTGGTTTTAGAGACAGGAAAGCCGATTCAATGGGGGTAGGAAGGAGAGATCCAGCAGAGGGAAAGCTTTCCTGGTGGGGAACATCATGGACACAGACACCCAGACAGGACCTCTTTTTCAGAGTGAGAGAGGTAAATAGTTCTCTGTGGGATCTGGGAAAGACCCTGGGGCTTGAGTGGTGACCAGGACCCAGCCCTGGGCCCTATAAAATACCATTTCACCCTGACCATATCTTTCCCCCCGACCAATGATCATTCAGTAGGCCCTGTTGGCCCCTTCCCAAGAAGAGAGGCTGAACATCACAGTTAGAAGCAATTACCTTTTCTAATATTCACATCCATCAAAAATAGGATGGGCTGCCTGGAAGGGAAGGAGATCCCCATCAACGGCTAGTCTGTGCTATTGTTGTAGAACTGAACAGATCCTAGAACATGCAGCCGTTCAGTGGCTGGTACAGTTTAGTGTGACGTTATATAACAAGAGGCTCCTTTCATCCGATCAGATACTCGGCAAACATTTATTAGCACTGACTGTATGCTAAGACCTGTGCTGTGCACAGGGGATTGCGAATTAATATAACATAATCCTTGCCCTCAAGAAGCTCCTGTTCTAACTTAATTCTCTCTCTGCCCCTCAGCCCTTTTCCGATTCTCAGTTCGTTTTGGCTGTGGACTAAGTTTGATGCACTATGGTTTCCGCTATCTAGGTAAGTACGTTGAATCTTGGGTATTTATGATTCTTTTAAAAAAGTCTTTAAAACAAGGCATTTTAGGTTGCTTTAGATTGTCTTTGCTAGCATGAGGCCTGTTTTCTTCTCCAGCAGGGTTCCTAAACATCAGCACTATTGACTTTTGGGGTCATGTAATTCTTCCTTGTGGGGGGTCTGTCTTGTGTTAACAGCCTCCCTGGGCTCTACCCCCTGGATGCCAGTAACATCTCTCTGCCCAGTTGTGACAACCAAAATGTCTCCAGATATTGCCAAATGCCCCCAGGGGACAAAACAGTCCTCAGTGGAGAACAACTGTTCTAAAGGATTCTCTCCACTAATACAAGCACCAAAATAAGATCCATAAAGGAAATTCAGGGTCCCTGCACCTCAAGAATTTGTAATTCTCTAGGGCCTACACAAATTAGCCACATGGAGAATGAAGCCTCACCAAGGACCTACTGTGCACGAGGCATCTGGCAAAGTGCTGCTGGGGAGGACAGAGCCCCGGTTCTAGGTCAGACAGCCTGATAGTCAAATCCCATAGAAAAACCATGGGGTTCCAATATCAGAATACCAGTTTCCTCATCAGTAAGTGGTATTATTGTGAGCATTTGCGTGAAATCGAATTTGTAGAAAGCACAAAGTAGGTACAAAGTGGGTGTCCAGTCAAGGCGAATCCCCTTCCTTTCTCCAACCCTGTCCCCACTTTTCCAGATCCTGGGGTCAGCTGTAGCAAATGCATCTGGCTAGCCACTTCACCTCCCATCTCCACTGTCCCCATCCAGACCAAGCAGCAAGGTAATACGGTGTCCCCTTGGGGAGCCTGGTAAATAGATACCCCAGTATCTCCAAGTTGGAACTTCCAGGGTCTGAAGTAAACCCATCGCCCTCCCCAGGCTGCCCTTCTTTCATTCCACTCACACAGCATCCAAAAAAGAAAAAAGAAAAGACGGTTCCACAAGGCCAGGCTTCGAAAGCATAAAATTAACGTCAGAAAAGTCCTGAACTTTAGCTAGCACAGTACTGGGCAAATCTGGAGTGCCATTTGCATTCGTTTCAAACAGCTCTTGGAGGGGTTCTGGGAAACCTGTTGGGCAGTGATTTAAGGTTTCATTAGTCACTGGATGCACAGGCATCACAGAGCTCTGAGCATCATGGTTCGTGAGCAGCTGAAAACCTGAGATCAAGTGCAGGGAGGACTCTGGCTGCCAAATTTCAGGGCAGAGGGAAAAAAAAAAAAAAAGAAATCTGGAATGTGTTTCTACTTACTGTCCATTCCAGTAAAATGAAACGGTCTCTCCTCCAAACATGTGTTACTGCTTAGGCCAGAAACTGTATATATTGGTCTAAATCCAGAATGGTCTATGTGACATATTACTCCATATGACAAAATTACTACAACCTGCATTCTCTGTAGAAAGCCTGTTGCAACAGTACGGGATGATAATTTGTTGTACAACAAAAGTACATAATAATTTCATGTCAATGTGGGCCAGGCCTTGGGATTTTCAAAGGGAAATTTCGGGTACATATGGACCAGTGCTGAATAGGCACCCCCCAAACCCCCCACCTCCACTCGCACACATGCTCATATGGTGTGTGATCAGGATGGGAGAAAGTGGGGCTTTATTTATAACACACCATATTCTACATGAAAGTGACAAGAACACACACACACACACACACACACCACACACACACACACACACACACACACACACACAATCGAAAACCTAAAAATAAAGCCAAATGGAAATCTGGTGTTCTCATGCGTGAGGCATCAGTGGCCAGAGCTGATTCACCTACCAAAGGGGAAGGAGAATAAAGCCAGGCATGTTCATCTCTCAGCGCTGAGCTCTTTCGAACCCATCCAGAGCGAAGCCACGTGAATTCCTCAAGACCCCCCAAACCACAGCCTCCTCTTTGGCCCTTGTCTGGGCTAAGGTTTCATTACGAACCCCGGGCCTCGTTCCAATCCTCTCATCTGTCCCTCTAAGCGGCTCCGACACATCACTCCACAGTACACGGATTCTCGTCGGGATAATGTCTTGGAGAGGAACAACCTGGAATCTGATCCAGTCAGAGTGCGTTAACGGGAAAGCATTTCTTTATGACACTTTTCACAAAGCAAGATTGCAAACCGGGGAGAAATATATGACTAGAAAAATTGAATGCAGAACATAAAACAGCTCAATTGTTAATACTTTGTAGTGTGACACCATTTTTCCTGCTGTGGAAACTTCGGTTATGGGATAACGTTAAAACGTTCTTTTCTCTTCCCTCCCTCCGTCATTCCCTAAATTCTTTCCTTTTCTTCCTTCTTTCTTTTCCTCCCTTGCTCTTTATCTCTCCTCCCTTTCTCTTTCCTTCCATCTTCTTTCCCAGTGGATATATTTTCAAAGTGGGAGAAAAAAGAGATTTTTCTGGGGAGCTTTTGCAAAGTCATTCTTCCTACATGTTCCCCCAGAGAAATAGGACATCCAAACACCACTGATTCCTCCCACATCATGTCTGAATTTCAAACCTACTGTTCTCCCAGAAAATTAGCTGGGCTCTTCTCAAACACACTGAAAGTGTTCCTATAAGGGAAAGATCTTGTAAAAGCCCTTTATGTCTCAATTACATCAAAATCTTACTTAAAAGTGTGTGTGCTATCAAGGGCCATGGCTTCAGCTACAGTGGCTTAAGGGAAGCGAGCTTTTCTCTCTAGTCAGCCTGGAAAGCTCGACCTGTCTCCTGGGTTTGGTGACCGTCGAAAATCTATCTTCTTAGAGTTTTTTGGTTCAATAAAACCCGAAACATATTTTGGCTGGCATTTTTCCTCAGGATTTTAAAACCCGTATGCACTTTATGGCAAATGAGATCCATATGGCCCTGATTCATTGATACTTAAGCCATTAGGATGCTGTTTTGTAAGAACACTTTGATGTCCAAGGGCCATCGAGCTGTTTGGAGGGCTTTTTTCTTCTTGACAAACAGGAAGTTTTCCTTTCTTGAGGTGTACACAGAGTGAGAGGCCAGCTCCCCCAGAATGAGTGACAGCGAGCAGGAAGTGGTTCTGGCCCATCAGGATGTGTTTATCCTTGTGGCCACAGGACGGCCCCTGACCCTGCTCCTGCCCGTAGGGTGGGAAGGCGTCTTGTGTAAGGAGCCTTGGAGCAGGGAAGGAGCCTGGCCCTGGCGCCTGGGTCATGAATGCACTGCCCACACCCTTGGGACTCAGATCCGTCTCCCAGAGTGGACTCAACATGCCTTGGCATGTTTATGGCTTTTATGGGACATCAAAATAACATGTGACAAACAGCAAAAGAGCATGGCTGGGCTGCAGAGGTGGGGTGGCATCTGCCCTCTTTTCTCCTGGACTGTTGTGGGGAGGGTGACCTTGGCTTGTTTCAGGGGATGGGGAGGAGTCAAAGGAGGTTTGGAGACAGTCGCAGGTGTGGCAGAGGCCACTCCTGGGGCCCCTGAAGGCTGCGGTATTTCATGTGGTGATGGGGGACCAGCCTGCAGCTTACAAGGCCCCGGTGGACTCCACCGCCCCCAGGGCGGGGAGAGAGCAAGCCAGGGCTCTGAACTCCAGCAGGCCTGGGCTGGGAAGGCCACTCTGCCACCTGCCAACTTGGACGAGTGGCTTCACGCTTTGGAGCCTCCGTGTCCCCCTATGGGAGCAGTAACACGCAGCCCTAAGCGTTGTTACGAGAAATCATGAAAATCACCCCAGCTGTCACTTCCACGTCCGATGGACATTTGCTACTTTGTTGGGCGTTTCAGAATCGGATTTGCGCTTTCCTGTCTGCCCGCTGCTCTCTCTTGCGTGTTTCCTGGGTGGGAGTCTCCCTCTCCCAAGAGGCCAGATCCTATCCCTCCTCACAACAGTGCAGCCAGGGGACAGATGCATCACTTAGGCATGGCCAGTAGGATGCTTTCATCTGTGATTTTGAATTCCGAGTTTATGACTTCAGTACTCAAGGACAGCGGGAGGTCTGATTCGCCCCACCAGCCGTGGACCTGGGGACCATTTGTTTTTGTTGTTCAGTCCTGTCTCCTGATCCTGGGACGTTCTTGGTTCCCACTCCCAGTTTAATCCTAGCTCTCCAGCCACCTGTTGACTCTGAGAGAGCCCGGAGTCCTTCTAATGAGGACCCTTTTTGCTTAGGCTAGAGGGGATTTTTGTTGCTTGCAGCCAACATCCCTGAAAAATCCATACCCTGAAGCTCAGTCCTCACTTTCATTCTGAGGTCTACCCTGATGAGAATTCTTATTCATGCTAGCTTCTCATCTAAACCAACTTCCCCACCACAGCCTCCCATCCTTTCTGCTCCCTCACCCCCTGGCTCTCACCACACTTGTTTCACACCATCTCCCTGTGGCCACTCTTCCTCTCCTGCCCATATGTGGAGGACCCCTGCCCCTGTCTGTGTCTCAAATGGGACTGATTCCAGAGATGAGCACATGACCCAGACCTGCCCAATCAGAGAAGTACATTCCCCTGGACAAGGTCACTGGTTCAGGAATGGGCCCATGACCTGGGCTGATCGACTGTGAGTATATATTGTATGACATTTGCTGGAACTCTGAGGAAAGTGCAGCTCTCCTTCAGCTAGAGTTGCTAAGCTAGTTGGTTGCAGACCTGGAGCTTCCGCAGGCAAAGATGGACACTGCAAGGGAAGAGACTACCGAAAAGTGAAGCCAACACAAGAGAGCAGAATTGAGAGAAAAAGACAGTGTCTTGATGACATTGTTTACACCCCTGGATCTAGCCATGCCTGAAAGTGTCACAGCCCTGGACTTGCTGGATACATGAACCAATATACTCAAGCCAGCTGAAGTTGGGATTTGGTCAATTATAGTGGAAAGAAAGCTGATTAATACACCACCTTAAACCCCATGACTGTTCACTTGGACCAGTCTTACCAATTCCCTCAGCTCCCTTGTCCTTCTGTTGCTCCCATCTAGCAAAACACAAATCCTAGGTAAATCTGACTATTGACCTTCCTTGTTCCAGCTCTCAGGCTACAGAGAGCTGCTGGGAAAGACCACATCAGACACACTGGAGTCACTTCAACTTCATGGTCTCCAAACCCAACCCAGATCTCGATGGTGACTTAAAATACTGCTGGGGGCCCTTGGTGAGCTCCCTCACTCCTGGACCAATGCAGCTGTCCCAGACATTCAACTCCTCTTTCAAATCCCCTGTCTCAACAGTTTCCTCCTGCTCTAAACAAATGTTCTTGCCTATGCTAATTAGCTCATTTGTGGTGATCATTTCACAATGTAGACATACATCAAAACGTTAAGTTGCATACCTTAAATATATAGAATTTTTATTTTTCAGGTGTACATCTATAAAGCTAAAAAAAAGGCCACCCTCAACATTCTGCCCTTTCTGTCCACACACCCACACACTAGCCTCACAAAATTGGTTAGGATAGGCACACCTATCCAAGTGGGCTGTCTCTTGTCCAAATCTGACTCTTCATCCCTTCTCTCTTGGCTTTGGGATCAGACACACATGAGTTCAACCCCAGCTCTGCCACAAAACTAGCCACCCATGGCCGTGGTCACTGGCTCACTGTCGTCAGGCCCTCCCGGGCTTTGTGGCACTGCAGAGAACAGTGCACGTCCTCAGAATGGTCATGCTTGCATGATTGCAATGTGACTGCTCACGGTGGTGTCACTTCACTATTATATGACTTGTAGGTCATGCAGCGATACGGTCCTGCTGGTATGGGAACCAATTACTCCTGTAATTCAATTTTTATAACTATACAAAGTATTTATGTTGGAGTTCCTAGAGGATGGGGCTGGGAATAGGGTTGGGGACAAGAGGCCTGAAAGGCATCCACTCCAGGCTTCCCATCACCTGGCGTGATCTCACACTGGATAGACAGAAAACCATCCCTGCCATTACCCAAGGGCATCTCTTGAAAGGAAATTGGAGGAAACCTAAGAAGACGCATGGCCTGAACCCCCTAACCTTACATCCCCTGGTGTCTTTCACTATGATCAGACCTCTTTGGACTTATGCCATGGGCAATATCATATAAGGGTGTGTGTGTGTGTGTGTGTGTGTGTGTGTGTGTGTGTGCGCGCGCGCGCCAGAGCACTCATTTGACCAACCCTCAAGTGCAATATTTCAAGGAAGATTCCACCATGTGCCTCGGGGAAGCCTTTCTGAGTTTGGTTGCCTCGTCTGCAGGATCAGGATGATGGGACCCAGAATGATGGGACCCTCTCCTCTGAGGGCTGCGGGGAAGATGGGAGGAGGGGATGGAGTGTTGCCCTTGGCACGGCGCCTGGTGTGAGGTCATTACATGATGAATAGTGCCTCATTCCCCACCCGCCCAACTGGAATGTGCAGCCTCTTTCATACCATTAATTCCTCTCCTTCCCCCCATAAGCCCATTCCAGTTTCTTGTCTTTTAAATTAAAATAAGGAAAAAAAAAAATCTTTCCTCAGCCCACATCCAGCTATAGCGCCATCTCTCTCTCCCCTCTATAAGCAAAAGTTGTGAGAGTTCCTGCCCTGACAATTTCTACTCCTGCATTTCCCTCGAGGCTCCCTCCCATTTGGTTTCTGACTTAACCTCTCCTGCAAGGGCTCTCCTCTGGTTTACTAAGGACCCGTGGCAAGGCCTCTTTTTGTATGTACCTCGATGGCATAAATACCGAAGAAGCCGCTGGAAGGCAGGGATGTGTTGGAGAAAAAAGCCTCAGTAAGTTCAGGGCTAGGGTGTGGCGAGCAAGATGCCTAGGGCACAAAGCTCCAGGAGGCACTCACTCTCAGGGTCGTGCAATTTTGCACCCCAGGCATCTCACCCACTTCACCCCAGGCCTGGCCCTGCTTCTCAAGATAATCCAAAGTTCCGTTTATTTTCGATCTAAAAGGATACAAAATTCCCACACACAGTAGAAAACTGCAGTCACTAAGAGGAATGAAATGGATGCAGCTACTCCCTCCGGCCATCTGTTGCCATAGAAACACAGGCCCAGGGTTGCCAGACCCTCTAACGTTTCAAGAGAAGTTGGAAATGCAGATTTTTGTGTGGGAAGCTCATGACTTTAAAATGTTGGCATCCAAGTCAAATTAAAAACCAAACATTGTGTGTGCCCCCAGAAACGTATATTAGGCTAGATTCAGCTCTCATGCTGTGGGTCACAGACCTCTGGCTTGAACTGGCTGAAGAGATGACGGTCAGGGTCAGAGAGGTGTAGATGTGTGTTGGGGGTGAAGAGAAACCAGAGAGGTAAGGGCACACAGAGTGAGGAAAGGGATATATCCGGGTCCAGGAAGAGTGAGGGATCAATTCCCCCCCACCTCCAGTGGCAGTGCCCTAGGGGATAGCAGGACCCATGGGTGTGGTGTGACCCTACACACTGGGGTTTCCACTCTCCTTGAAGACTCCATTACCACGTGGGCTGGAAGAGAACATATTGGCCAAGGCAATGAGTGTCTCCTTGGCAATTAGCATGAGCTGGGGTGACCAAGGAACCAAAATTCCTTCCTAACATAACCCAGGGGTGGGGGAGTCCCTTTAATGACAGAAGCTGAGTGTGCTGCTAAAACATCAGGACAGCACCTTTAGATCCCATTTAAAGCTGGTTGGAAAAAAATAGGAAATGCTTTTTTCTTGCCTATCTGATGTTCACCTCCCCTACGCGTTTAAGTGCACTTTCACATTTTCGTCTACATTTAGCCTTTTCGAGATTTTTTTAAAAAAGATTTTTTCTAACCTAAGAACTGCCATTCCTTATGTCTGCTCTTCTCACCACTATATTCCTGGTGTCTACACAACACCATCCAATAGAAATAGAACACAGCCATGTATAAAATTATAAATTTTCTAATATTAAGTAAAAGGAAACATAAAATTAATTTAATAGCATATTTTATTAACCCAATATATCAAAATAAATCATTTCAATGGGTAATCAACGTAAAAAACTAAAGAGATATTTTGTATTCTCTTATTTGTAAGGCTTCAAAATTCATTGTGTGGTGTATGTGCAGTACGTGCATCTTCATGTGGACCTGTGTGTGTTGTACTGTGCTTGAAACATTGTTTGATCAAGGAATAATGTGTATGTCTGTCTATAGCATTTATTAATATTCCCTGGCACTGAAATTCTGCAGAAAACCCTTTAGGAAATGTTGATCTAGCTGTATAATCTTTAGTTAAAAAGGAAAAAAAAAAAAAAAGAATGGCCTCCTCAGCCATTTGTGAGAGTACAATTTGTGAGAATTCTTCATACACACTACCCCTCAAATATCCCTTCTTCCCATAGTCACCAAGGTGGAAATTCTGTAGATAATTGCCTTTTGAGGCTTCATGTCTTCTTCAGGCATTGCCTATGGATATGAAACTACCCTTGGGAGAGGTTCGATAACATTCATTCATTTAACACGCTTGCCCTGTGCTTGATCTCCAGAGACACAGAGATGAAGACATCCTCTTCCCCTTCCAGAAGCTCATGGCTTAGTGAGAATGACAAGCATGTTGGCCAACGATTATGACACAGTAGGAAAACCTCTGCGAGGAGCACTGCAGCTGACTTGAGTCAGGAGGGCTCAGACACACCTCCCTGATGAGATGGCATCTGAGTAGGACTTTGACAGCTGAATGGGTGGTTTGCAGGTAACAGGGAGAGGGAGAGGGCAAGGCAAAGGGTGTTTTGGAGGAAAAGTCCATCGGAGGTCGGCTTGGCATAGCTGCTGCTTCCCTTGATAAGAGACAAGATCCAGGCACACTTTGAGACCCTAATTGCTCTCCCTGCATCCACTGTGGGGCTCTCCAGTCCTTTCTGTCACAGCAGCCCAGATCATCTTTCAGTGGGAATACCTGATAAGAATTCTTCAATGGATTCCCAGAGCTTTTAAGATAAGGATCAAAATCCCCAAGTTGACTCGTCCCCAGCCTGCCTCTCATCTCCTGCCTTCCTCTTACTACTGGGCTCTCCAGCCTCTGCAGCCTTATCTCTAGTCTCAAGGCTGCCATTCTCCCTCCCACCTCAAGTCCTTTGTCCATGCTGTTCCCTGGAACAGCCTTCCCAGGCCATATGCCCACACTCCTCACTTGAGTGTGTTCCTACTCTTCCTTCAGAACTTGGTTCCAAATGCCACTCATCAGGGAAGCTGTCCTACCCTTCAGATGATATCATGTCCCCTCACAGTCCTCTAAACTTTTTTCAACCATAACATTTTATCATAGGGTATCACTGTATATTTGCTTGTCTGAGTATTTGACTAAAGCCTGCCTCTCCCACTAGTTCCACGAGGTCAGGGACCACATCTGACTTGTTCTCTGCACAGTGTCCGGTATAGAGTAAGTGCCCAATAAATATTTGTTGCAAATTTTAATGAAATATCAGTGGGAGACCAAGACTTGTCCCAGGGAGGGAGCTTGGAGAGAAAAGAGTACACACATAGGGAAAATGACATTGTTCAACCAGCAAGCAGAACCAATAGGAGATTGAGAGATTTATTAGAAGGAATTGATTTACACAATTGTGGGACCTGGCTAGGCAATCTGAAATCCATAGGACAGGCTGTCAGGAGGGCAGACTGGAAACTCTCCAGCACAGATGGGCACTGCTGTCTACAGGTGGAATTTTTTCTTCATCAGAGAAGGCTTGCAACTGATTGAATCAGGCTCACCCAGATTCTCTAGGATAATCCCCTTTACTTAAAGCCAACTGATTATGGACTTTAATCACATCTATGAAATACTTTCACAGCAACACCTAGATTAGTGCTTGAATAACTGGAGACTATAGCCTAGCCAAGTTGACACATCAAAAGACCATCGCAGATATCAAATAAAATCTTTGTTTCAAAACTGGGAGGCAACTTAGAGAAAAACTGAAAGATACTGAGCTTCAGAATCAAGCTGATCAGTTCCCCTTCTGCAACTTCTAGCTAAGTGATGCCACTGCGGCAGAGACTATCAGGCTCTTTAGCAAAATGTGTTTCCTCTTCTTCCTGGGCACATAGCTAGACTACCTTTCCCAGGTTCCCTTGCAGTTAGATTTGGCCATGTGACTGAGTTCTAGCCAGTGAAATGTGAGAAAAGGTATGTGCCGCTTCTTGAGCTGGTTCATAAACTCTCTCCTGCCCTTCTCCATGCTCTTTTCCCCTTCTCACTGGCTGGGGTAGAGATGATCTCCAGGATAAATTTGGAATTTACATGTTGATGATGGAAGCACTTCTATTATCCTGGATTTCTGATGGCTGAAGAGAAAAGGCTGCCCCACTGACTTTTTTTTTTTTTTTTTTTTTTTTTTTTTTGCCGTATGTGGGCCTCTCACTGTTGTGGCCTCTCCCATTGTGGAGCACAGGCTCCGGACGAGCAGGCTCAACGGCCATGGCTCACGGGCCCAGCCGCTCCACGGCATGTGGGATCCTCCCAGACCGGGGCACGAACCCGTATCCCCTGCATCAGCAGGCGGACTCTCAACCACTGCGCCACCAGGGAAGCCCCCCACTGACTTTTTAACCCACCCACTACTGTTAAGTGATCAAGAAATAAACATCACAGAGTTTAAGATCATATATGTTTGGCATTGGGTCTATTTGTTACAGCAACAGTGTTACACTAACTAATACACTTTGGGCAAGTTATTAATTTTTTTGAGGCTTGTTTTTCTCATCTCAGCAAAGGATAGAAGCATGTTCTCATAATGATGTATATTACTGTTGGGGTCTCTTTTAAAACAGAACTCCTAGAAAATATTTGCAAATGATGCAACCGACAAGGGATTCATCTGCAAAATATAAAATCAGCTCATACAGCTCAATATCATAAAAACAAACAACCCAATCAAAAACTGGACAGAAGATCTAAATAGATATTTCTCCAAATGTCCAAAAGGCACATGAGAAGATGCTCAACATCGCTAATTATTAGAGAAATGTAAATCAAAACTATGAGGTATCACCTCACACCAGTCAGAATGGCCGTCATTAAAAAGTCTACAAATAATAAATGCTGGAGAGGGTGTGGAGAAAAGGGAACCCTCCCACACTGTTGGTAGGAATGTAAATTGGTACAGCCACTATGGAAAACAGTATGGAAGTTCCTTAAAACACTAAAAATATACCTACCATATGATGCTGCAATCCCACGCCTGGGCATATATCCAGAGAAAACCTTAATTCGAAAAGATACATGCACACCAATGTTCACTGCAGCACTATTTACAATAGCCAAGACATGAAAGCAACCTAAATGTCCATCGATAGATGAATGCATAAAGAAGATGTGCTACACACACACACACACACACACACACACACACACACACACGCATCCAGGCATAGGCAATTCGGGTCTGATTCAGGGGCTCCATGGTTACAGGAACCTAGATTCCTTCTCTCTTTTTGCTCTGCTATCCTCAAGGTATTGCTCTGTCCATGGGGTCCCAGCTGGCTCACTGTCATACTTGCATGCCAGCTAGCATGTAGAGGGAAAAGGACATTGCACATATCTCTCCTGCTCACATCCCATTGACCAGAATATGGTCCTATCTAGCTAAAGGACAAGAGTGGGACATGCTACCTTTATTCTGGACAACAGTGTGCTCAGCTTAAAATCAGGGGTTCTGATCCTATAAGAGAGAAGGGAGAACGGATACTAGGAGTCACCTAGCAGATCTGCACAGATGTAAAGCATTTAGCACAAAGTCTGACCAGCAGTAAAGGCTCAAAAGGTTTTCACTAAACAAGTCACAAGACACCAGGCTGGACAGACGCCTGCCCTGCCCTCTCCATGAGGGTGCTTGCCAGGGCCAGCCTGTGGCCCAAGCCCTCATCAAGCCAGGTCCCCATGGTCTGGGTGACAGAGACACAGCCTCACCATGCGCTCCTCTGAGCCCAGATGTCAGCCACATGAAGTCTAATGATCCACAGCTGATCCTTGGGCATCTTCGGACTCCCAGAGGCCCAAGCCAGGGAATGATAATAATTATGATAATAATTGCTACCATTTAGTGCTTGCCAGTGGCCTGGGTGCCAAATGGGGCCCTTTACATGAGTGCTCATTTGCACACAGACTGTGAGTGGGGAGGTATGTTCTCCACTTTACAAATGAGACAAGTGAGGCTCAAATAAGCAGATCTGTCTGAGTCCACAGAGCAAGTAAGTGGCTGAGCCAGAATTTGGACCCAGAGCTTTCTTGCCACTCTCCCCTGTTCTCTAAAACGTCAATAGCGAAGGGCTTGCAGTAAACCCTGGGCAGCTTGTCGCTTGCCTCCCCGGCATCCATTGCCATTTTCTCTCAGAAGAGCTCTGGGTTCACTTGCGTGTATGTGAGGGGGGAGGACCACACTCCCTCCACCCATGTGGTCTGGGCAGGCTTCCCACCCCCACTGCCCCAGAGTGGAGGATTGGCCCAGGACTAAGCTCATTGGTGTCTGACACCCCAGGCCATGCTGATTGGCTCAGGAGTGGGCTTGTGACCCAAACGAGGGGGCCTCTGACCGGGAAGGTAACACTGAATCAGAGAGCACGGGAGGCTTGGCCCTGCGGCAGCCAACTTGTAAGGCATGAAAAATGAAGGCACTGAGCAGATTCAGGGAGAGACGGGGAGGAGGCATGTCTGGGAGTATCCTTGATTCCTCTCACCGAGCCCTGGCTGAGTTGGAATCACCTGGGCCCAAAGCCACACAGGTAGCAAGTGAAGCAGGTCTGGGGCACTCGCTCACTAACCAGAAGAAACGTGGTGGCCATGCCACAGCCCAATAGGGGTGGATTCCCCTCTCGCCTGTGTCCCTCTCTCCAAGGACCCTGCCCTTTCACCTTTTCTCGAGTTCACCTGGAACCCCTGGGGAAGTCCCAAGGCTTATTCATTTACGGCCAACATGGCATGGAGCAAATGACTAGAAATTCCTTTAAAACTTCAGAATAGGCAAAATAAAAACAAAAAGACATAGCAACTCCTACACTGTTTTGGAAGCTCTTGAATGCCCTCCCTAGATGGTACTTAAGTGTTTTACCCATAAGATGCTGGAGGCACCATTCTAAGCTGCTAGGCGTGCAGGGAGGGGTGCTGGTTGGTACCCACTGCAGGGTTTCCAACGTGTCAGGGTTTGCTATGCATCCTGCACTCTCCCGGATGCTGGAGAGCTGAGGGTGAGTGAACGCAGAAACGACTCCTGCCCTTAAGGAGCTAACAGTCCAGAGCCTCGTGGAAACCACTGGGCCTCCTTCCATGAATGAGTTCAGAAATTACCAATAGATACTACCTTCGGCAGCCAACCTGAGTCCAGCTTCCTGCATTAGGGCTTTGCAACAGAAGATTTCAGCATTAGCCAGTTATGGACTGATTAAGTGCCTGTGCAGCGTGTGCCTGGGCGTCCAACATGAGGGAGAATAACAAGGGACGTTACCTTTTAATAAACTGTTGCATAATTGGGTATATCAGTCAGGGTCTCAGGAGGAAACAGATGGTGCATTCAAAAGGGTGTTAGAAGAGAGTTTAAGGATGTGGGAGTCAACAAGGGAAGCTGCTTGTTCCCACGGGAAGCCACCCACAGGCAAAGGAGGCAGGGGAAGAAAGGCGGGGCAGCAGAACCCAGGAAGAACCTAGCTGTGGCTTTTCCCCAGCATGACTCCGGCCAGAGTGACGCATCTCCTGGTTCTGCATCTACAGCTCAGTCTTTTCTCCTGGGCTCCAGCCCACCGCAAGCCTGATAGATGTCCCCACCTGCATCTCCTACAGGCATTGCAAATTCAAACTGTGAAAATCAGAACTCAAAATCTGCTCCACAGACACATGCAGCATGCATCCAGCAAAGCAGAGGGACCAAAAATGTGAGAAAAAAATAGAAAGCATTTCAATAGATTGCTATTTCCAGAAAAAAGTACCCAAGTGTGCAAGATGTTTACACTCATGCCAGAATGACTAGATGGCTATGCAGGAAAAAGAGAGCCTTCACCCTTACCTCACACCATGCATAAAATACAACTCTCGTAAGAGCGTAAAATATTTTAATTTCTGGAAAAAAAAAAACAGGAAGAAATCTTTACAGACATGGTGTGAGTAATGATTTCTTAGATGGGACAAAAACCATGAGCCACAAACAAAAAAATTATAAATTGACTTTGTCAAAATTTAAATCTTCTCTCTTCAAAAGACATAGTCGAGAACAATCAAAGGCAAACTACAGATAGGGAGAAGGTATTTTCAAAATAATTATCTGACAAAGGACTTGTATCTAGACTATAAAAGAACTCACACAAATAGATAATAAGGAGACAAATAATCTAATATTTTTAAATGAGCAAAAGGTTTTGCTTCTCAAAAAGGGTATATGGGGCTTCCCTGGTGGCACAGTGGTTGAGAGTCCACCTGCCGATGCAGGGGACACGGGTTCGGGCCCCGGTCCGGGAAGATCCCACATGCTGCGGAGCAGCTGGGCCTGTGAGCCATGGCCGCTGGGCCTGCGCGTCCGGACCCTGTGCTCCTCAACGGGAGAGGCCACAACAGTGAGAGGCCCGTGTACCGCAAAAAAAAAAAAA
>NW_006792411.1:835109-837151 GCF_000442215.2 Lipotes vexillifer
AAAAAAAAAAAAAAAAAAAAAAAAAAGGGTATACGAGTCTACAATAAACATATTTAAAGATGTTGGTCGTCAGGGAAATACAAATTTAAACCACAATGAGGTAACACTTCATATTCACTGAAATGGCTTAAAAAAAATAAATGTGGCCCTACCAGCTGTTGTTAAGGATGTAGAACAACTGAAACACTCATGCACCACTGATGGAAAAATAGAGCGGTACAACCACTTTGGAAAAGAGTTTGGCAGCTTCTTTAAAAAGTTAAAAAGTTAAATATATACTTACCATATGATCAAGGCTTTCCAAGCCAACAGAAATATATGTTCTCAAAAAGGCTTACACAAATGTTCATAAGAGTCTTTTCATAATAGCCCCAAACTGAAGATAACCCAAATATCCATCAACACATGAATGGATAAACAAACTGTGGTATATTCATACAATGGAATACTACCTGGAAATAAACACACTACAGATAGGCGACACGATGAATCTGAGAGGTCTGATGCTGACCCAGAGAAGCCGGACACAAAAGAGTATTTCTGAATGATTCCATTTATGTGACTTCTAAAAGAGGCCAACTCATTTATAGTAACAGATGTCAGATCAGTGGTTGCCTGGGGTCGGGGGTGTAGGGACTGAGTGGGCAGTAGCACGAGGAAACTTTCTCTAATTATGGAAAGATTCTCTATCTTGACTGGGGTGTTAGTTACACAAAAAGTGTACACATTTGACAGAAATCATTGAATTGTGCACTTAAAATACGTTCATTTATTGTATGTAAGTTATAGCTCAATAAATTTGACTTTTGGAAAAAAAGTCTAAGCAGTTACAGGAAAAATCAGAATGCTGTTGGACTTCCTCATAGGGGAGATTTTTTTGAGAAAGTGCCGTCATCTTTTCAGTGCTCAGAATCTCTTGGTCTCAGTCAGGACCTGCTAGAAGTCCTAATTTTTTTCCCAGCCCACAAGTCTTCTTCCGCATGGACTGGCTCTGTGGATGTATATTCCCAGTGACTCGCTCGGATTCTGATCACCAGTTCGACATGTGTGGGTTTTTTTCAGACCACAAGGCAATTCTCCACACCAGCTGGGTGTCCTACAATTCAACTCAATTCTGACACCATCTACCTGGAGACAGCATCGGATTCCACAGGTTAAGGGCTCAGTCCCACAAGACTGCCCCCCACAGACACGCTTCAGTCGTCAATTGCAAGTCCAGGCTGTCACCTGGGTTTCTGACTCACTGGCTATAAATTGGAGGTTCCCACAACCCCCTCCTTGGGTTCAATTAATTTGTTAGAATAGCTCACAGAACTCAGAAAAACATTTACTTACTAGGTAGCCGCTTTATTATAAAAAGATGTGATTCAGTAATAAGCCAGATGCAAGAGATGCATAGGGCAAGATATGGGGAAAGGGCATGGAGCTTCCATGCTCTCTGAGCACACCATTCTCCCCAAATCTCCATGTGTTCACCAACCCGGAAGCTCTCCAAACCCTGTCCTTTTGGGTTTTTTGTGGAGGCTTCATTTCATAGGCACGATTGATAAAATCACTGGCCATTGGTGACCGAACTCCATCTCCAGTCCCTCTCCCCTCCCCAGAGGTCACGGGAGTGGGACTGACATTTCCTTTTACTCTAATCACTTGGTGGGTTCTCCTGGTAACCCCATCGTTAGGTGTGGTCCAAAAGTCATCTCATTAAAATAACAAAGGCAATTCTATTGCTCTCATCACTTAGGATATACCAAGGATTTAGGAGCTCTGTGCCAGAAATGGGGGTGAAGACCAAATATATATTTCTTATCATAAATCACGATATCATACTCCTCCCCCGCCCTCATATCCCATCCATCACCAGCTTTATCAATTACATAATGTTGACTCCACCACCTCCACATCTACTTCTCTCCATCCCTGCAGCCACTACATGAATTCAGGCTCCTTTAAACCCTCCCTACCTCCTGTTTCTTTTGCTCTTCCCAATCTACAATCCACAGTGCTGGCAACACGACCTGGCCACATTCCTGCCACATTCCTGC
>NW_006792411.1:837262-855349 GCF_000442215.2 Lipotes vexillifer
CCCCATTCCTGCTTCTGATTCTCCTACCGCTCCTCTGACGGAGACCGTTCTCTCTCTACCCAATATCCATTCTCCTCTTCCCCCTTAGGAAAGGAACTCTGATTTTGGTAGGATCGACCCACCTGGGAAACTACATTTTCAAGCCCTTTTGGATACATGTCTAAGTTTTGGCCAACAGTATGAAGGTGGGAGTCACTGGGTAGGGCTTCCGGGAAAGCACATTCACTGAGGAATTGACTCAGCTGGGAAGCCCTTTTGACCTTCTCCTTCCCAGTTCCTCTTTCTCCCTGACTGGAATGCTAATATGATGGCTGGAGCAGCAGTGGCCATCTAATGACCATGAAGAGATGTTGAGGGTGGAAACAGGTACTAAGAATGGTAGAGCTGAAAGATAAAAAAAGAGTCTGGGATGTTGACAATATCATGAACATCAGTTAACTGTGAACTGCCAATGTCTGGATTCTTTCACAAGAGAGAAACGTATCTATCTTGCTTAAACCACGGTTGTTCTGTATCTCTATTACAGAGAAAGCTGCAAGTATTTCCTACTTGTTATAGTATCTTAACTGACCTCTGAATAAAGTCTTGGATTCCTCAACATGGCTTACAAGGCTCTTCATGCTCTAACCCTCTAAATTTCCATGCATGAACATCAGTGGGCTCATCAAATTACGTGCAAAATGGTGGAGGGGGGCTGTGCACGTGTGTGTGTGTGTGTGTATTTTTCCCTAGAAAGGGGATCAACAGTTCCCAACAGATTCTCAAAGGGACCTGTGACACCTGACCCAGCCCACCCCCAAATGTTTTCAACCTTATTTAACAGCCCCACTTAATATGTATAACTATCTTCTTTTCACCTTAGGAAACAGATTCTGAACATTCGGGCACCTTATAAAGTGCTATACTCTGGGCAAATAAAGGGAGAAGGAGTAATGGATGAGTTTGGAGAAAAAGATGCCAGGAAAGAAGCAGAATATTTCTCATGGATTGGAAGCCAGAACAGAGTGTCTGCATTTGCACTCTGGGCCCAGGATGTGCCGAGCCTTTCCTGAGGCCTGCTGGGTCTCTCCGCCAGTATGGTTTTCATTACTGAGGGCAAAATCCTTTTAATGAGTTGTCTGCCTTCACTTATGCTTGGCTATAATGTTCTCCAGCTGATTTCTCAGTAATTGAGAGGCTCTGGCTTTTGAAGTCATCTTGTCAACCTGGTCTGTTGCTCTGTTCAACTTTGGGGTTACCCCTGAGAGGTGCACAGCCCCCATATCTCCAGGGTGCATTAGAACATGTGCTTGGAGCCTTGTTCAGTGGCCCCAGAGGGGCTTAACAAGCCCAGCTATTTCGGTAACCCCCGTCTTTGCTCACTTCCAGGGGAGAGTCAACACAACTTCTGAGCACCTGGTCTGCTAAACGGCTTTTCAAGCCTAACAGACTCCCTTTGAAAGCATCGTCTCAGACTCTTGGGACAACATCATGAAGGACTTTGTGTTGTGGACGTTTTTTCTCCTGTGTTTAGCTGTCCAGAATCTGAATCTCTTTCCTGTGTTTGGGGAACTCCTACCACGTGAATCTTAGTGAAAGGCAGGGTTCACCTCCCTCACTTTCCCAGCCTCCCTTGCAGGGTAAAGGACCAGGGCGCTGCCAGCCAGACCTCCACATTGTCAGATGGGACCTGGTGACTCCACAAAGATGGACAATGGAGAAACCACCACAGGTGAAGCAGCCAGAGTAACAGAAACTTCTCACTTCTGGCACCAGCCCCTGGTGGCCAGTGCAGGACGGTCAAGGCAATTTGTGACATCTAGAGCTTGGTGGCTATAGCAGAAACAGGACGGGTTCTGTGGCTGGATGGTGGCCAAGGTTCTGGTTGCCCTTTCTTCTAAGCCTAATCCTCCCCTTGGTGTTGTACATGGGGAAACTGAGGTGCCTGGAGGAGAAAGGCTTACGGAGCACAGACAGCCCGTAGTCTGGGACCGTTGTCCAGGTCTCCCGAGCTCCAGTTCAATGCACCTTCTTGGAGCTATAGTCCCTCCTTAAACTTTTAAATCATCCAGGAAATATACTAAAGCCACTTAAAAGAGTAGGTCCTTCATTCCATGCCCTGAGACTATCTCACTCCATAAAACAGGCACTTACTGGGTACCTAGTAACTGTGCAGGCACCAGGAGAGTGTATTAGCTATTCTGTCACAAGCCATCCTTAAACTTAGTGGCTTAAAACCACAAGCATTTATTATTGCTCACGAGTCTTCAGGTCAGCCAAGTGGTCCTACTGGTCTTAGCTGGCTTATTGACACGTCTGCAGTTGGCAACGTGTCATCCATGTAGCTCTGCTGAGGTTGGCTGGGATCTCTCCCATGCCTGGGGGTTGGTTGGCTGTAGGATGGCTGTTCTCCACGTGGACTTCAGCCCCTGGCTGCCTAGCCTAGGATTATTCTCATGGTGATGGTCGGGTCCAAGACAGCAAGTGGTGGTCCTCAAGGCCTCCTGAGGCCAAAGCTTGGAAGGGGTGCACCCTCCCTTTCACTGCATCCTATTGGCCAAAGCAAGTCACGCAGCAGCCCAGCTTCAAGGGGTGGAGAAATAGGCTCCATCTCTTGTGGGAGGAGCTTCAAAGTCACATTGTAAAGGACAGTCTACTACAGACAAGAGACAAGAGACGGAGGTTATTTTATTTATGTGCTATCTATACCTCTACCTCATTGTTCAAAGGATTTAAGGTAGCTTATGAAACAAACAAAAACAATTGCAAATATAAGTAAGGAAATCAAAATCTAGAGGAAGAAAATCATAAGTTCTAGGAGAAAATCAAGACTCTGAGAAAATAAATAACTCCGAGAACTGCAGCATCCTCTCCTACCATCTCATCCAGCCCTTCACTGGACCCTCCACCTTCTCCTCTGGGCTGTGAGCATCTCAAGTCAGAGGTATAGCTTGCTTGTCCCTTGACTGGTATAGAGATTGGGTGCTTGGTTAAAGTCATTGATCTGCTTGTGGCTTATTCCACTGAGTGTCCCAGCAGCCAAAGTAGGGAGAAGGGCACAGCGGCCTAATTTTTATTGTGAGAGAGAACATAATACCCTGCAAAGACTTCCCTTAACACCTACTTATGGAAAAAAGAAATAATCCTCACGTAGGGATTCATCCAGGTGACCCTAATCCCATAGAAGGCCAAGTCTCTATAACAAGCTGTTTCCTGGGCTGCCTCTGGATGAAGGATAAGGCAAAGATTGACAGACACAAGGCGGAGGGGAAACTAACACGATGTGGAAATCAGGTCAGTGGCGTGGCTCTGCAAAGGCACAGAGACCTCTGGTACAAGAAGCCAGGGATGCCCCCCCCTGCAAGGGGGAGCCACCGCTGCCTTACGGAGGCCTCAGTCTGCCAGGCACTGTACTAGGTACCACAGATCAGCATCTCCTTCTACTATCTACAACAACTGCCTGCGATGGGCATTTCCTCCTTTACGTGAGACAAAACTGGGACTCAAGTTTCGTGACTTGCCCAAGGTCCCATGGCTAGTGAGCAGCCAAAACTTGTCTGATTCGCATTAATTTTTCTTTCCCCTAGGCCACACAGAGAAGCAATCCACCTCCTCAGGGGCTTCAACTATCATATTAAAAACAGAAAGCTGTGTGGGTCAGGAGAATGAAAACTCATGGTTCCTGTAATTCACATCAGTCCCTGGATTTGGGGGTTTCTGCCTAGTTTTTCAGGCTTCAACTCAGAGGAGATGTTAGCACAGTTACAAACTCCTTCTCTCCTACAATCACTATTATATAATGGTAATAACGTGGATACATTTTATTTGTTTATAACATGCTTCTTCCATTAAGGAATTTGCAAAACAAAAATATATACAGTGTATGATACAGAGAACATAATAACCAAGGAAAAGAAAATTGTTCTGATCACAAGGTGGTATAGAATAATCTGAGATTGAGGTTTAAATCCAGTTCTGGGCTTCCTGGCAGCCAAAGCAAAAAGGAATACAAGATTAGTTATCCACACATTTTCAGAAGGGGAGGAGGGCATACCCTTTCCTTGGGTTTCTCCTAACACTGAATTCTAAAAGAAATTTACTTATGAAGGCACCATCGAGTGATACATAGACAAGGTCGTCAGTGATTTTTTTTTTTTTTTTGCGGTACGCGGGCCTCTCACTGTCGTGGCCTCTTCCGTTGCGGAGCACAGGCTCCAGACATGCAGGCTCAGCGGCCACGGCTCACGGGCCCAGCCGCTCCGTGGCATGTGGGATCCTCCCGGACCGGGGCACGAACCCGTGTCCCCTGCATCGGCAGGCGGACTCTCAACCACTGCGCCACCAGGGAAGCCCCCTTCAGTGATTTTTTTTTTGATAATAAATACATTAGTGAATTTCATATGGCTGTCTATGTATGACATTAAGGCTCAACTCAGAAAATAAAGTTCCAAGACAGGAATTCTGATGGGTACTGCTGATAGAAATGGGCTTTTATATACTGCTAAGAAGGTCACACTGAATTGTGTCTTTTGGCATTCAGGCATACTATTGTGGTTCTTATGACAGTTAATGCTCAAAATCATTATTTCACTTTATATCAGTTAGGACCTTTTCAGTTGCAGGTGATAGAAAACCCAGCTCCAAAGTACTTTATCCAAAAAAAAAGAAGTTTTGATTCATGTTAGTGAAAAGTCCTGGCTTCAGGCACAGCTAGATCCAGGGGTTCAAATACGGTCAAATAAGGTTGGTTTCTTGACAACTCTCAACACCATGTTGGCTCGGGATTTTTGTGGTGGCAAAATAGCTCCTGCAACTCTGAACCCTTTATCTGATCTGCTTCATGCCCAGGGCGAGAGAGAGCTCCCCCAGCAGAGAACCGTGCCAGCAGCCTCAGCAAAAAAAAGAAAACATTTTCTTTTCATCATCTCAGGTTTTGTCATGAGTACAGCCTTGGGCCAATGATGGTGGCCAAGAGGAACGTGACACCGGCCTGGCTTAAGTCTCAGTCCCTTAACCTGACCACATACCTTGAGAACCATACAGAAGAAAAGGAAATGGATTATGAGGAGAGAAACTGCAGCGGTTCATAACACATGCTTTCTAAGTTCATGGACCTGCTTGCAAGAAAACAGGGCTCAATCTATGAAATCAGATTATTTTCAAAGGCCCAAGAGCTTACTAATTCCTTGCACAATTTCATTCTTTTTTAAAAAATTCATTTATTTATTTATTCATTTATTTAGTTTTGGCTGCCTTGGGTCTTCGTTGCCGCACACGGGCTTTCTCTAGTTGCGGTGAGCAGGGGCTACTCTTTGTTGCGGTGTGCGGGCTTCTCATTGCGGTGTCTTCTCTTGTTGCCGAGCACAGGCTCTATGCGTGCGGGCTTCCGTAGCTGTGGCGCATGGGCTCAGCAGATGTGGCTCATGGGCTCTAGAGCGCAGGCTCAGTAGTTGTGGCACACAGGCTTAGTTGCTCCATGGCATGTGGGATCTTCCCGGACCAGGGATCGAACCCATGTCCCCTGCACTGGCAGGTGGATTCTTAACCACTGCACCACCAGGGAAGTCCCTCATTCTTTTTTTAATGATCAATCAAATTTATGAGTATTAAATTATTGATAGTTAGAGAACTCTCTAATCCATTTTCTAGATGGGAAAATTAAGGCTGAGAGAGGGTGACTTGACTAACGGTCACTCTTACCATGCAGTAATTACAATCTCTTATATCTCCCATTTTTTTGGTTCTAAGATACACAGTTTTTTTTCACATGTTAGCATCTCTGTAACTGAACTGTGTGGGAGTTATTAAGCTGCCTCCAAATACACTGGTTCTCTTTGCTCTAGGAACAAGGTAGCATGCACTTCTCCTGTTGCAAAGCCCTTGAAGTGCAATATGCCTGTGTAACTTACCTTGGCCAGCCGTGTGGTTTCCGAGTGGAAGCCTTGACAAGCCAGTGCAGCTTGCCATGTACCCTTGTCCCTGCCAAATATTGGCGGGAGCACAGGATGAGACGGAGCCTCCACTAGTCTGGGTTCTTGCCATGGTCTGAGTTGTGTCCCCTCAAAATTCCTATGTTGAAGTCCTAACCCCCAGTACCTGGGGATGGGACTGTATTTGGAAATGGGGCCTTTAAAGAGGCGATTAAGTTAAAATGAGGTCATTATGTGGGCCTTAATTCAGTATGACTGATGTGTTTATAAGAAGAGGCGATTAAGACACAGACACACACAGAGGGAAGACCATGTGAAGACACAGGGAGAAGGCGGCTGTCTACAAACCGAGGAGAGAGGCCTCAGAAGAAATCAACCCTGCCGGTGCCTTAATCTTGGACTTGAAAGCTCCAGAACCAGTGAAGGAATAAATTTCTGTTGTTGAAGCCACCTGGTCTGTGGTACTTTCTTACGACAGCCTGAGTAAACTAATACAGTCCCCAAGTGACCACAGTGAGCAAAGCCCTCCCACACCCTGCATCTGACATGTAACATAAGCTGGAAATAAACTTTGATCGTGTAAGCCACTAGAACTCTGTAGTTGTTTGTTATAGCAGCATAAACTGCTGTATCTGAACTGAAAAGGATGTATCTCACAGTGGATGTAACAAGAAGGCAGGCAACATTTCTCTTTCTTAGAGAAAATACGATAATCATCTTGCAACCGATATCATTTTATGTTGATTGAAACATGGTACATGCAGCACTTAATGGCTGATCAAATATGTATATATCCGTTACTCCTTTGCATTTCCACAATTACACAGTTATAGAAGAAATGATAATAGTGATAGCAACAATAATAATAGCTAACATATTCAAGTACTTACCTTGTGATAGCTACAATGTTGGGCACTTTCTATATTTTATATTTGTAATCCTCTCCAAAAACTTATGAGGTATTTTTATCATGCCCATTCGAAGATGAGGAAATTTAGAGGTAAAATGAATCCCTGTACTCCCCACTGCCCCCCAGTAAATTGTAGAACTCAAACCAAGTCCTCTAAACCAAAGGTCTCTGCTTCATTCCAGGAGGCTGTCTATTGATAAAACTTTCCTTTTTATTACGGAAACCTCACTTATATTTTATTTTAGAATATGTAATATTTGTTAGTAATAAAACTTTCATTTTTTAGTTTAGTAATTTAGGCTTTCCAGTGAAATCTAGGAAGCTTTCCTCCTTCGTCTGACTGAATACAACTTCAATATCTAAATATATGGAGTTAACTGCCACATATAAATACAGTGGAATTTTTTACGCTTCACATCCATAGCTCACGATATGCTATTTTTTTGTTCTGCCTGGAAAAACAGCCATTCTCTACAAACTGTGGGATGATTTATTCGATTGTTGTTATTCATGGCTAGGAAAAACTTAGAATGCTCAAAATAAGCAAAAACATTTCTGCAGCAGCTGCCGGTGTTCTACTCCCCAATACAAAGTTGGCCTCAAATAGCGGTGATCATGCAGAAGTGCCAGCCTCACATTGAAGCCATTAGCACTTTAAAAGGAGCGTGTGCTAATGGGGATGTCCTTGTGAAAATTCTGATTACTGGGAGAGCGCCCAAGCTAATCTTTGACCCTGAAGTAAGCCCTGATCTCCATGGGGGGGGGGGGGGTTGGGGGGCGGTCCTTGAATGCTAGAGCACCCTTTCTCATGTAACTGGAGCTGTGTGGAGCAGGGAAGGATGAGGTGTTAAGAGAGCCCTAATGAGCCATGTTACAGATGTATAAAACAGCTGGGGGGATGATGTCACTAGGCTCACCCTGCTGCCTCTGCTACTTGCTGCTGTTATTAGAAACAGACACTGGAAGAGGGCACCTAGAATGTGTGCCTGTCCCTTCGCGACCACTCTCTGGTCCTAATTAGGTAGGCTGGGCCCCAGCTGCTACACATAAACCTCACCAGGTGACTCCAAACCGCCTAGGTTTATAATCCAGATGAGCTCTGCTGCAGCTTGCACTAGAAGGAGGCCATCTTCAGTGAGGGATTTATTGTACTTGTTACATTGTAAGCCTGACCCCTGGGTGGGTGGGGAGAAAAATGAAATTCTCAGGGAAAAGACTACAATTAATCACAAACTCAGAAAATGTTCAATTAAGAGTGTGATTCTTAAACTGTCTGATATCGGGTGATGTCAGACTCTGTCATGGCTGTGAGTTTAAGACTTATTTTCCAAAACAAACAGGAGGGATCATCCTGTCTTGTTTCTAACTCCAAACATACTTTTTTTTCCCTCATTAAGTCAGAATAGGAACCATTTAAATGCTCACTATGTGCCAAGGGGTTACATAGAGTGGCTCCTTTAACAACTTTAGGAAAGACTGCTGCAGAAGAAGTTGGGCTCAGAGAGGTGAAGTGACTTACCCAAAGTCACACAGCCAGGAAGTGGAGTGGAATTTTAATCCAGCTCAGCTATCCTGCAGACCACGTTTCTGGCTTCCCCGACCACATTCATCACTCCCACTTCCATCCTAGGAGTGTTTCCTTGTTATACATTATCGTACCACTGGCTTTCCTTTCCTCTTCCAATAATGGTAGAGTACCTTGTATTGTAATAACCCTTCTGCAAATAACAGTACGCCCTGGACAAAACAACTATTTGAAGGCAATGGAGAGTTACCAAAAGCAGAAAGAAACAAAAGGGAAGTTGACTAGGTTTTTTCCTGAGAATATACCCCAATCTACTTAGCCCAGAGTGGTTAGAACTCAAGTAAAAAGCTTCACTTATACTGGATTGAAGAGTCAGAGGATGGAGTCTGAGGCTGCCAGAGGGTAGAAATCAAGGGAGAAATACTGGAAAGGAGGAAGCCACAAAATGTGAAACCTCAAAAATCTGCATCAAAACTACCTCAAATTCTTGTTGACTCCTGAACTGTGTGTGTGTAGGGAAGATTGCAAGATTCTCAGTAAAAAGCAGTATTTGGGAAGTTGAAGAAATTGAGCAGTTTCAGTTTCTATTCATAACAGAGGAGACTGAGTTTGGATTTTAAACTGAACCAAGTCATCTGCTTGCTAGAACAAGAATCAACATTCTTCAAAGGAAGATAACTGAATCCAGAGGCTGTATAAGATATTGTTTAAAATCTTCAATATACAATGAAAAATTATTAGACATTCAAAGAAACAAAAAAAGTGTGACTCAATAGAAACTAACTCTGAGACTATCTGAATGTCTGAATTAGCAGAAGAGCACCTCTAAGGGGTTTTATAAATATGTTCAAGGATTTAAAGGAAAACATTGTTATAATTATAGAACAGATGAGGAATTTCAGCTAAGAAGCTGAAACTAATGAAAAGAAGTAATAACATAATACACACACAAAGGAATCAATGTACAAATGATGGCCAACTCCTCATCAAAACAATAACATCCAGAAGGCAATGAAAATATATCTTTAAAGTGTAAGTGAAAATAATTATTAACCTAGGATTCTATGTTAAGTACAAATACCCTTCAAAAATGAAGGTAAAATAAAAATTTGGGGGGGGGGTGGTAAATAAAAATGTAGAGACTTTCTTATCAGTCAGCTTGAAATACAAAAATGCTAAATTAAGTTTTTTCAGGTTGAAAAGAAATGGCATCAGATGGAAACCCAGGTCTACTAGAAGGCTTGAAGAGCATCAGAAATAATAAATATGTGAGTAAGAACAAAAGGTTATATTTTTTCTTCTCTTAATTAAAAAAGTCAGTTTAAGAAAAAAAGAATCTATTGTGGGATTTATACATATATATAGGCAATGTATATGATAATAATGGCATGATAGGGTAATCACATCAGATTTTTTTTCAGGCTGCATGAATTTATTTATTGCCAAGAGATTACCTACAACCATAACAAGGCATAAAAATTTCACTGTAATTTTTTCACTTTTTATGTGGAAATAATTTCGAAATTAGAGAAAAGTTGCAAAACTGGAAACAATATATAGAACATTCATGTACCCTTAACCCATATTTACCCCCATTTGCTTTATCATATGTTCCCTCTCATTCCCCCCCAACACACACACACAATTTTTTTCCCCCTGAATCACTTGAGGGTAGGTTGCATACATGTATACCTCATGGCTCTTTACCCTGAAGTATTTCAGTGTGTATTTCCTAAGAATAAAGATATTACCTGGGAGTTCCCTGGTGGCCTAGTGGTTAGGTTTCTGGGCTTTCACTCTCATGGCCTTGGTTCAATCCCCGGTCAGGGAACTGAGATCCCACAAGTCGCACAGCGTGGCTAAAGGGAAAAAAAAAAAAAAAAAAAAAAAAAAAAAAAATTTCCTTAGGTAACCATAGTTTGGTTATCAAGTTCAGTACATTGTAAGTTGATATAATACTTTTATCTAGTTCAATTTTTACCTAATTTAACATTGATACAAACTTTTATTCAATTCTAATTTTATCCATTTTGTCTAAATAATGTGCTATACAGAATTTTTTGTCTTTATTTTAGGATCCAGCCTGGGATCAGGTATTGAACTTAATTGTCACGTCTTTTTAGTCTCCTTTAATCTGGAACAAATCCACAGGCTTGTGTCTTTTATAACATTGATATTTTTAAAGAATTCAGTTCCTTCTTTTTTTAAAAATAGATTTTCCCCCCATAATCTCCTTATAGTTAGATTCAGCTTTTGTATTCCAGGCTGTGATACTGTGTCCTTCTCAGCTCATTGCACCTGAGGGTAAATAATGTCCATCTACCCCTCAAAGTTGATGTTAATTTTGATCATGCAGAGAAGGTGTTCCCCAATTTCTCTACTGTACAGTTACTATTCTTCACTTCCAACTAATACATGATCTGTGGAGAGACACCTTAACATCATGCAAATATACTGCTCCTTATCAAAATCCCCTCCTAGATTTAGCAGCTATTGAGTAAGTATCCTTGCCTGGACTGTCTTTACCATGATGGCTGCAGAATGATTTTTCAACTCTAGCATCCTCCACATTAATCAGTCAGTCAACAACATTTTGCTGTAAGCAAGAGCTCTCCTTACTCCCCATGTACTTTTCTATCTATTTATTATCAGTATTAACTCATGAATCATTATTTTTTAATGTCTTAAAATTAATTGTTGTCCTTAATTTTCTTGGTGCTCAGGTTGTCCCTCATTTGACCAGCGAGAACCCCTTCGAACGGGCTCCAATGCCTTGTGACTTGCATAGGCAAGTCACATTTTATTTTCCAGCATAACAAAATACTTCAGGCTTATCTTGTACTCACCCTGCCTCAGTCCTGAAATCAGCCATTTCTCTGAGGATCCCTGTTGCCTTTAAGAGACAAGATCTGGACACTAGGTGTGCTCATTGCTCCAGCAAAATATTTTACAGAATTCAACAAAGTGATTCTAAAATTTATGGGAGGGCTTCCCTGGTGGCGCAGTGGTTGAGAGTCCGCCTGCCGATGCAGGGAACACGGGTTCGTGCCCCGGTCCGGGAAGATCCCACATGCCGCGGAGTGGCTGGCCCCGTGAGCCATGGCCGCTGAGCTTGCGCGTCCGGAGCCTGTGCTCCGCAACGGGAGAGGCCACAACAGTGAGAGGCCCGCATACCACAAAATAAAATAAAATAAAATAAAAAACTGGGAGACAGCAACCCCATGTGGCTCCAGACACAAAGCCTTCAAAAAGACACACCATCACTTTGATGGTATTCCTGCCCCAAAAGGCATAATGTGAATATAATTGTGAGAAAACACCAGGTAAACTCAAATTTAGGGACACTCTGCAAAATAACTAGCCTTTCATTTTCAAAGAGGTTATGGTCACGAAACACAAAGTAAGGCTGAGGGCCTATTCTATATTAAAGAAGACTTAAAAAACGTAACAAGAAACACAATCCTGGTCCTGAATTGCCTCCTGGTCTGTATAAAAATGACTATTAAATACTAGATTAATTGGGTCAACTGATAAAATGTGAACGTGATCTGTGGGTTATATAATAGAATTGTATTAATGTTAATTTTCCTGGTTTTAATCCTTATATTGTTGTTATGAAAGAGGATGTTTTTGTTCTTAGGCAAGACAGATTGAAATAATTAGAATTAAAGGAGCATCATATATATATATGTAGAGAAAGAAAGAAGTATGAATGAATGAATGATAAAGCAAATGCGGCAGCAGATAATAACTGGTGAATCATGGTAAAGGATGTTTAAGAATTCTTTATCTTGGTCTTGCAACTTTTCTGTAAGTTTGAAATTACATCAAAATAAAAAGTTTAAAACTATTCAACTACACATGCTGATAAGTACAATGAAGAGATAAGGCATGGAAAGCCTTTAGCCCAGGGTAAGCCCCTAATAGATAGCACCTATTGTACCGATTCTTGCAGGTAGAAGAAAATGGGAAGGAAGGAGCTGAGTTTCACAACAGTTAGATAACTCCTCTCACTTTTTGCCCTGCTCTCTCCTTACAGATGAGGTGGATGAGGCCCAGAGATGGGGAACTCCTGAGAAGTGGCAGGGTTCAGTTGGGTTTTGGTTTTTTACCCTATATCAGGAATATCCACAGTCTCCAGGGAAATGGGGGCTGCATGATATTTACATTGATAATATGGGGAGATCTTTTTGGAAGTAGGCCTTAGCTGTTATGTAATGTAATCCAAATATCGAAATGCATCTGCTTTATTCCTGCAGTGATGCACAGTAATAGGCCTAGAACAAGTGATGGCTCAGTCCTCCAATGTCGATGGGTCTACACTCATGTAGCTGACATGTGCGTCACTCTTCTGTTACAATATGTTGGTCAGGACACTGATCAAGACCTTTTAGGCACACAGTAACAGAAAACCCAAACTAGAATGGGCTTAAGTAACAGGAAATATATGTAAATAAATAGTCCAGGATCAGATGAGTTCAGGCATGGCTTGATTCAGCACCTTAGACACTGGAATCTAGTCTGCCTCAGCATTCCACTCTGCTCTCCTAGGTCTGCAGGCTCCACTAGCTGGCAAGCTCCAGGCCCAAACTCAGCAAGAGAGAGCCAACATGCTTCTGTGGTGACAAGAACCAGCCTTAGTGCTGTCTTTGATTGGCCCAGTTTGGTGTGGTTTGAATCGTGTGCCCATTCCTGAACCAATGACTCTGGTTAGGAGCATAACACACACTGAATGGCTTAGGGCAAAGTTAAGCACTGTACTCCTGGAACAGCTGAAGGACTCACGTACAGTCTAAGTGGTAACCATTGTCCAAACTAAAATTGGGAGTTGACTTAAGAGTAAATGGATGTTTTAACATTTCTGAGTTAACCTGACCCAACAATAGCTACTGGAAGGAGCACACCAATAGCTCCTGTGACCCTCCCACTCCACTTACACACACATCCAAACCATAGAGAACTGAGCACCTGAACCAAAAGGAGCCAGTCCGAGCCAATCAGATTCCCTCTCTGTGATAGAGCGATTGTAAAAGTGGCCCCAATTCTTCATCCCTCCCAGTAGCCATACCCTTTGCAATGTAACTTCACAGCTTCACCCATCAAAAGGTAGAGCCTACGACAGGCACATGAAAAGATGTTCAACATAGCTAATTATTAGAGAGATGCAAATCAAAACTACAGTGAGGTACCACCTCACACCAGTCAGAATGGCGATCATTCAAAAGTCCACAGATAACAAATGCTGGAGACGGTGTGGAGAAAAGGGAACCCTCCTACGTTGTTGATAGGAATGCAAATTGGTGCAGTCACTATGGAAAACAGTATGGACGTTCCTCAAAAAACTAGAAATAGAGTTGCCATATGATCCTGAAATCCCACTCCTGGCCATATATCTGGACAAAACTGTAATTTGAAAACGTATACGCACCCCCATGTCATAGCAGCGTTATTCACAATAGCCAAGACATGGAAGCAACGTGAATGTCCATCCACAGATGAATGGATAAAGAAGATGTGGTACATATATACAATGGGATACTACTCAGCCATAAAAAAGAATGAAATAATGCCAATTGCAGCAACATGGATGGACCTAGAGATTATCATACTAATTGAAGTAAATCAGAAAGAGAAAGACAAATACCATACAACATCACTTATATGTGGAATCTAAAACATGACACAAATGAACTTATCTATGAAACAGAAACAGACTCACAGACATTTAAAACAGATTTGTGGTTGCCAAGGGGGAGGGGGGAAGGATGGATAGGGAGCATGGGATTAGCAGATGAAAACTATTATACAGAGAATGGATAAACAACAAGGTCCTACTGTATAGCACAGGGAACTATATTCAATATCCTGTGATAAACCATAATGGAAAAGAATATGAAAAAGAATATATATATATATATATATATATATATATATATATCTGAATCACTTTGCCATACAGCAGAAATTAATACAACATTGTAAATCAACTACACTTCAATAAAATAAATTTAAAAAAATAAAAATGAAGATTAAAGAGAAAGGTTGAGCCTATTTCCCCTTCCCTTGATCCTGGGCTAAGCTTGTGACTTGCTTTGGACAAGAGAATGAAGCAGAAACCAGGGTATACAAGCTCTCAGACTGGACTCAAGAGGCCATGAGTGCTTCCAATCTCTCTTGCTTTCTTTCTTGCTTCTCCATGAGGACAGGACTGAGCTAGCCTGTTGGAGCATGAGGCACACAGAACACAGCCCAGTCAGCCCATTTGTGCCTGGTGAGGTCTAGACATGTGAGAGAGCCTATCCAACATTCGCAAAGCCACCCAGCTCACCCAAAGCTGAGCATAGATGCACACATGAGTCCTGCCAAGCTCAGCTCAGCTCAGCTCAGACCAGCCAAACCACCCTGCAACCCACAGACTAGTATGCAACAATAAATGTTTATTATTCACCACTGAGGTGTTAATGATTGTTACACAGCATTGCTGTGGTAATCGATAACTGATACACTCTCCTGAAAAACATCGGAGATTCCCAGAGATGGCAGTCAGAAAGGATGGTGCTAAACTTGTAGAGTCATATGGAGGTGGGATTGAAAGTAGTGCCAAAATCTTGGTGCAAGCCAAAGTTGTGGGGAGACGGAAACCACAGGGAGGCAAAAAGACTGGTCTGTTGCCTTTCACAGAGAAACAGATGCCAGGCGGCTCCACAAAGGGAGAAATGGGAAGACAAGTTGCCAGACCACTTTCCAGTTCCCAAAGGCCAGGCTTTGCTCTGCACTTTCTTTCCATGAGAATCCCTTCTATTAATCACCCTTTCGTCTGAGCTATTTCAAATGGGTTTCTTTCCCTTCCTTACAGCCTTCCTTTTCCACTGTGGAGTAGATAAGTCTCAGTTATCGCAATCCCATTGAAAACTAACATACTTTCACAGATACATGTGGGACCAAACTTTGTCCAGAGCTTGGGTAATGGCCAGGAATATCAGAATACAGTTGTAGGATTTATACCCACCTCCATGATTCAAAGTCACCGGGGCTTCTGGATGGGCACTATTTTCATTCTGCCCTAGTTCATCAACTTAAAACCAAGCCACACCTCATAGTTTGGGCATCTACTCCTCCAGAGCCCTTCATCTCCAGGTGTGTACAGTTAAGGCAGCCCCTTAAGCCTTAACCAAGAGTCACGACTCCTGAGAAATCTGAGATTCTGTCCTAAAGTATGACCATGTCCACAAAATGGCATGGAACCTTCCAAATCTGTGATGGCGGAGTGGTCGGTCAGTTCAGCAATGAAATATGAATTCTGCTTCCAGTTGCTGAATGCACATATTCAGTATGACTCTGGATTTCTGCACCTCCATTGGCAGAAGAGCACATGATGTGGTTTCTTTTCCCTTAATTCTCAACTACAGATTCACTCAGATGTCTCTTCTTTGCATCATTAAGAAAGAACAACCCTGAGGAGCCACTAGGGGGGTCAATAGGTCAGGTCTCTCCAATCGCAAACTTCTTGGGTCTGAGAAACTCCAAAATTTCCCCCGAGGAAGCTGCATGAAACTAAACGGATTTTTCAAACACAGATCAAACTTCTTTTAAATATCTGACAATGGAAACTGACAGACTGACAAAGAGAAAAGGCACAAATATTTAGAAATTCACAGCCTCCATGGATTTCTCCCTCCCTTACATCCTACAATGAATCACACCTGCAGAGTTCTCACCTTAGACCTTTCTGATGTAACCATCAGAGATGAAAGGAGGGTGTGGGGCCTCCTTTTCTGACTCAAGGAAAGGGTTAAAACGCTTTTTCCCTTTCTCTGCAGGTGCCCCCTCGGGGTTAAGTGAACTTAACTTTTCCATGTTTAGACCAAACTCCGAAATTCCTTCCTGGCAGGTGTTCATGATGTGAGCAAATTAGATTTTGAAAGTACTCTTGCTACGAGTCTCAGGCCTGCAATACAGGTTACTTGTTGGAAGTTGGGGGCCAGCCAGTACCACCTCTCTGAGACACTGGAAGTCGGGGCAGATGAAAAGGAGAGTTGATAAAGCATGGAATCCAGAATCAGGAGCACCTGGGTTTGAATTCAGGGGCTGCCCCTCACCAGCCGTGTGACTCTGGGCATGTAACTGCAGCTCCCTGAACTGCAGCATCCTCCCTCGGACAGCGGGTATACCCACGCTTTCCTCACGGGGGCACTCAGGAGTCCGACGAGATGTCACATGTAAACTGTCTGGCTCGTGCTTAGAGTTTACCAAACGGTTGTGTATTAGTCAGGGCTCTTGATTACAAGCTGTGTGGTAATCAAATGGAATTTATTGGAAGGCTATCAGGGGCTCAGAGAATTGGCAGAGAGTAGTGATGAAGTCTGGAACATGGCCAGAAACCAGGAGATTGCTGGAGGGTTAAGCAACAGGGCCTTGGTAAGGTCACGGGAAAAGACGGCCGGCACGCCACCGCTGCCGCTGGAGAGCCTCCAGCCCTTCTTCCCGTCACTCGCTCAAGGTGCCAAGTCCTGGAGGGAACATCTGGTTGCCCCCATCTGGATTCCATGCCCACCCCTGGTTGCAGCTGGAGCAGAGGGAGGGAGAACCGGCGGCTTATGCTTCTGTGGAGGAGGCGGGGGCACCTGCACCCACCGCCTACTCCCGCCATGACTACACACAGGGGCAGGAGGGGGAGTCTCCATGGGGAAATCGAGGGGCTGTTAGAAGGCAGGCTGGCTGCTGAATAGCCCCAAACCCACAAATGCTTGCTGCAGATGTTACTATTTAAATCCAAGAGAGAAGGCAGAGTCTTCTCCATGAGACCTGGGCGGAAGTTACATGGCATGGAGAAAAAAGGGTGGGTTTGGGTTTCCTGCAAGCTCCATCTGCAGGGGTTACAATGACCTGAGGAACCTAAGAGGCGTAGTGCCCAAGCCTCTACTCATCCTGCCCATGACCTTGGGCAAGCAACTTCACCTGCCTGAGCTTCTATTCTGAGCTGGAAATTGCCATGAAAGTCCAACAAGATGATCCGCCCAGAACAAGAGCAGGCACGTGGCAAACACAGTAAGAGTTAGCATGGTGATTACAGTGCAAGCTGCCCAGCTTCCCCGGCCGCCTGGGGGGGCCCAGAGCAGAGAAGCAGTGGGGCGAATACGCTACCCATACCTGTTACCATAGTAACAGGTATGCTGCCGACGTGGGTTGGGGACAGGGCCACAGACTCTTGTGGAGCCTGCAGCAATAACGCACTGTTATTAATGACTATGGGAGCCTGGGGTGTGCATTTCTCTCCTAACATAAAGATGCCTTCGCACCTAAAATACTCCCCCGGGTAACACTCAGTTTTGTCCTTGGAGGTTTTCCGGGGACACTGAGCAACTTACCTATTTTGCAGCCCAGAGCTTCCCATCCCACCCACTCGTGACTCTGCTGAAATGTCAGAGAAACCCCGGCCCAGCTTCATGTAACCTGAGAGTTGCCAAGGGCAGCCACCCTACGGAAAGAGAATCTGGTTCAGTGAAAACATTTGAGATGGAGCAGACATACACATCTCTCTTTTTCTTTTTTCTGGAAGATGATTTTCCACAGTTAGCCACAAGATCCATTTTCTAAATGAGAAAATAATGGCTTGTATGTAGCCATTGGGAGCCAAGGCATTTATCATTGATGAACTCGGCAGCATTTATTAAGTACCTATTCTATACGGAGCGCTCCATTACATGCCTTTAAGGGATAACGGGGGGGGGGGGGGGGGAAAA
>NW_006792411.1:855431-923290 GCF_000442215.2 Lipotes vexillifer
GGGGGGGGGGGGGGGAGGCAAAACAGACACAGGATGTGCTCTGCCACTCATTTTCTCCTGGTTTCCAGGTTTCCCAGCCTCGTTCTTTGCTTCCAGTATAATACAGTGCTGACTTTGTCACATCCTTGCTGGAAATCCTTTATGGACTTTCCATTACCTTCAGGAGCCTCTTTGCACAATTTCCAAAGTCTTTCAGGACCTGGCTCCTGCCTACTTTTCCAGCCTTTCTTCCTTCCCTGTCCCTCATGACTTCTACCTCCAGCCATTTGTTCGCTCATTTCCCATTCATTCATTCCCCAAATACTTACTGGGCAGCCTCTCCAAATTTGATACTCTGTCAGCTGCTAGCTGGGATACAAGACAATGAGCTCCCTTCTCTTAGGAAGCTTACATTCTAATGTAAGTGACGAGAGAAAGAAAGAAAGAGGAGTGTTGCAGACTGTGAAAAGTGCCACACACGGAATTCCCTGGTGGTCCAGTGGTTAGGACTCGGTGCTTTCACTGCCAAGGGCCCAGGTTCAATCCCCGGCTGGGGAACTAAGATCCACAAGGCCAAGAAAAAAAAAAAGTACCACACACACGAATAAACACAAGAGGGTGATGTGATAGAAAGTGACGAGGGAAGGGACCGGGGGCATTTAGATCCTGTGGTCAGCGAAGGCAGCCATACGTGAGTTGAGAACCAGCCCATCCAAAAGACTCGCAATTCCGTGATCGTCCAACACATGGTCTCTCCCCTGTGCGCGTGCTCGCACCACTGTCTCCGCCAAGATGCCCTCTTCACCCCCCACCCCAATTCCTCTTCTGCCCATAAGGCTGGCTCAGTATCATCTCTGCAGGGTTAGCCAATCTGCCAAAGGCCGGCTTGAGCGCCCCTTGTCTGTGCTCCCCAGATGCCCTGAGCCTCTCTCCAGCTTAACTCCCCACTCCACTGTGACATACCTACTCCACCCCCATGATACCCAGCATCAGGAGAGCAGTCACCCCTGCCTCGTGGGGAGAACCAGGGAAGGAGGAAAAAGCTAGAGGGAGCTTGGGGGGACCCAGATGGGGTCTGAGCTTGGTGAACATCAACAATTTTTTCCAGCATTTTTTGTTTGATTAAATCCCAAAGGACATTTTTCCCTCCAACTCCTTTTTCCTTTAATTTTTAAGCCATATGGTTCTGATTCATTTGTACTTAACTAATTACAACATTGGTTTTGTAAGAGCTATTTGATGTCCGTGAGTCTTCTGAGCCCTTTCATACAATTTTCTAACCCTTTTTACTGTGAAACCCAAAGTGGTCTTTCACCAGCAGTAAACAGCATCCAGTGCCAGCAGGTTACGGTTGGGTCCTGGTTTGGTCACAGGGACCAGGCATGTGGTTACAAGGCCTCAGAATTTGGCAAAATGTGTTTTTCGACTCCCAGTGAAATTCTAAAAAGGTTTTCAGAGAAATAATGGGAAGAAAACACGTAAATAAAAAAGCAGCTCTTAAAAAGCAAGGCCTTTCCCTGCAGAGAAGCCCTCCTGTGGTTATGGCTTCCTCCAGGCTTGCCCCAGGGACAGCGGCCAGGAGCTGGATTGCTCAAGAAAGTCTGGAGGCATTTTCACTTTGCCATCCTGCCCTGCCTCTTAGGATCTTAGAAAGTGGCATTTGTGTAAACAGGTAGGATTTTATGGGGATACCAGTGTTCCAGCCAACTTGGCAGCCAAGTGCCTCTATTTTTGTTATAGAAGATGAAAGGAACTAAAACCAGCTGAGGGCCCACTGGGTGCCAGGTGCCCCGCCATGCCAAGGGCAGACAAAGAGGAAAAAATGCAGTCCTCGCTTGCAAAGAGTTCAGTGTCCAGAGCTGCAATAATGTGCAAGGGCAACTGCTATTGGTTGACCTCTTACAATACACCAGGCAGTATACTGAGTGCTTCCAGAACGTTGTTTCAATTGATATTTGGGATAACTTGGGAGGCTGAGGCTCTTCATATCTCCCACTAGCACATGAGGAGAGTGAGCGACATGGCTGGTAAGCAGTAGAATTGGGATTGGAACCCAAATCAGTCTAACCCCAAAGACCAGAGTCTGTGGACCACGGAAAGATGCTTGCAGGTAGGCCCATGGATTCTGAGAAGGTGCATGCCAGGAATCAGGCCAAAGGTCATCACCCATGAGGCATGGGTGGGCGAGGTGGCCTGGCAGACAGAGACATGAACTAATATTGCTGAAGGCCTATTATGTGCCCTGGCCCTACAACCCCAGGAGGTCAGCCCTATTCATACCCTCATTTTCTAGAGGAGGAAACCGAGGCTCGGATTGCTGAGATCACTTGCTCAAGTCCACATGGCCAGAGAAGAGAAATGCTAAAATTTGGACCCCATTCCATCTGGCTCCAAGGTGCTCTCCATTTCCAGCACATCCTTCCAGACGTGGTGACCTCCCTCTCCCGCCAGGTTGATGATAAAACCACCATCACCTGCATTCAGCTAAAATCTATGTAAAGTGGGACAGTTCAGATGAAATCTAAATAAGGCCTATGTAAGACAACTGAAATAAGTGTTAAACGGGGAAAGGAGCTCAGCCCTGAGAGAGGGATGAACTCATGGAAACTGGATTTGGAATGATTAACAATGGAAAAGATGTATGAAATGCAATCACCCCAAATGGTAAGTGTGCAAAATTCTCAACAACAGAATGAGGAGGGAGCAGACAATGGCCAAATTTGGATGGAAGCTAAGTGGATAGAAAAGTAAAACTGTGAGACCAAATGTGTCTAGGTTGGTCAAAAGAGAAGGGAGTTTCCGGGTGGATGACAAGTTGCAGTTTCTTTTAAAAAGAAAAAGAAGAAAGGAAAACCTTCACAGAGGTCTGCCAAGGCCCGGCCATTTTCAAATGGGTTTATCTCATTTTGCACACTTTCTCATTTAATCTTTACAAGGCTCCTTCAAAACTTGGCCTGATTCTCAACTACATTTCACAGAGGAGAAAAATAAAGCCTCAGAGACATAATATGACTTTCCCAAGGTCACAGACCTTGAAAGCATAAATTGGATCGTGTCACTGTTCTGCATAAAAGCCTCTGAGGGCCTCCCACTGTTCCTAGAATAAAACATAAACATGGTACCAGGACCTATAAAAATCTGGCTCCTGTTGACATCTCTGATGCATCGTAAAATGCTCTCCCCCTCACCCTGAATATTCTAGTCCTAAGTTCATCTTTAGTTCCTCAAACACACTGTTTTATTCTCAACTTCAGATATGCTGTTTCTCTGCCCGCAAAAATATTCTTCCTCTAGCTCCTGATCCATCTGGATCTTTGGATCGTTCAAGCTTTAGCTCAAATGACTTTTCCTCCGAGGAGCCTTGCTTGACTGCACAGTCCACACTGGGTCCTCCCACTGGTCTCTCCGACCACGCCCCATCTTTCACCACAGACTGTGTAACCAGTTTTATATGGGAGTGTTTGTCTTTTCTAGGAGTTTCACAAAAGTCCCAGGATCATTAGATGACCTGGGCACTTGGTCTTGAATTTTAGCCCAATGGAAGGAATGCTCTGATTGGTCAAGGGGAGATCATGTGATCATCCTTGGCAGGCAGATGCTGGGGATGAGGGGAAAGAAGAGTCAGTCTCCCCAAGCACATGGACTGAGAGTGGAGTGGAGGTAGCTCCCCCAAAGGAAAACTGGGGGTGCCACCAAAAGAAGAGGGAATGGATGCTGAGGATGCAAAAACTCCAGATGCCCCCCATGAGAGTCTAATCCATTCGAAGCAGGAGCTACTTGAGGAGAACTCGCCTGTCCTCCTCCAGGAGTATGATCTGATTATAAGAGGAAACTTGTAGCAACTGAACCTGTACAAAAGCTTTTCCTAGGCCTGGTCCTTGGGATCCCAGCTTCCTTACCACAGAGTATAGTTAAATGAGGAACAAGGACTCCTTCCTGAGAAGCATCTGAAACGACTGAAGGGATGGAGTGGGTTTCTAAACAAGACAGATCCTGGGCTGGAGGTTCTGATCTTCACTCTACCACATATCGCCTGCGTGATCCTGGGCAAATCCTCTCACCTCTCTGAGTCTCAACCTCCTAGTCTACAATATCCCAGTAAAAATACCCACTTTGCAGGTTTGCTCTGAGGATTCAATGAGTTTATACAGGTAGAGGACTCAGGACAATGACTAGCACAACATAACACTGTCAAGAGACAATGATGATGGTGATGATGGTGATGATGGTGATGAGGATGACGATGTTGGTGATGGTGATGATGTTGGTGGTGATGATGGTGATGACGGTGATGAGGATGACGATGTTGGTGATGGTGATGATGTTGGTGGTGATGATGATGATGTTGGTGTTGATAATGATGAGGTTGGTGATGGTGATGATGACGATGGTGATGGAGAAGAAGAAGACAACGAGAGAGGAGAAAGAAGAGAGGATAATGATGATGTTGGGGCTGGACTCCAGTCTTCCAGAGACTCAGAGTTGGAAAGGAACTGGAAGGTCATCTGAGCCATTCAACTCCTATAGTTCTCCTACACGAAGACCCTAAGAGATAGGATTTGACTTTGCCCAAGTTGGGAAAACTGGGGTTCAGAAGGAAGAAGAGCTTGCCCAAGAAACTCTTGGGAAGAGACGGGCAAGAAACCCAAGTCAGTTAACTCTGGGCTCTCTACCAAGAGCTTGCTACCACCCAGCAGACTGAGGAATTCTTTCAGTCTAGCAGAGTATATTGCAGTACCTCCACACAAACACACCCATGAATTTGTAAATTTGCCTCCGTGTATCGGCGGAGGGGCCATTGAATTATAGGACCCCCATCTCTTTTTCTTTGGGCTTTTTTCTACCCTCTGTGAGCACCAGACGAAAGAAAAGACTCTATTTAAAAAGAAAACACACGCACACAAATTATAAAAGCCACCCATGTTTCAAAAGCAATTTCACATCTGCACTGAAATTCCTCAACTTACAAATATTCGCAGATAAGAACAAAGCCATGCACTAAAGAAAAAGTGGGCCAACTCTGCTGCTCCCCACAGATGGTGTGAAGCAGTCATGCACATCCATTATAGTCTTGGCCATCGCGTTATTCATTAGCGTTGGCCCATGAGCTGTTTAAAGAAGTGTCTTCTTACCATGAAAAGAAGAAAGTCAAAGTAAAAACATCTTTGGATACATTTCTGAAGAGCCGAAAAGAACCAAGTAGAGCTACAATCAATGCCAGCACATCACTGGTTCTTTCTTAAAACTCAATTTTACACAGACACGTACACTGCAGAGGCTTATATATAATGTCTCTTTGGGCTTGGAAAGAAATGGACCTAAACACCACCTTTTGGACATGTGTTTGTACATGGACACCTTCTGAATTTCTGTCAGCAGCAATAACACTGAGCATTGCCTTATTTTAACCAGTTAATGGTGTTGCCCAGAGATGACCAAACTTGACATCTCGCTATGGCAGACACTGTTGGTTGCCTGTGTAGCAGCCATTCCCCGCCACTTTCTTCCTTCCTAGTGAAGTCTCTCTAATAATAGAAGTTGGAAATGGCAGATATTTTCTTAGATTCCCTCACATATATAGTACTAACCAATGAAATGTAAGAAGAAATCTCTAAGGAACACCTTGATAAAAAGAATGGATGCAGGAGGAGAGGGCTTGTGCTTCCTGCTTTGGATGTTACCCCATGAAGGTGTGATGCCTGGAGCTGCCACAGCCATTTTGTAACCATGAAGTAACAAACCTAAAGACAAAAGCAACAGGTTAAGGATGGCAGAGCTAAAGGATAGAAAGATGCTGGCTTCTTGATGACAAGGTTGAACTGTGAACCATAATCCCAGGATGTTTTTGCCCGAGCTGGAGTAGACCTCCCGTCTCCAGACTTGTTGCTGTACCCTGCTGACTTCAAAAACCAGAACTAATATTTATTGAGCATTTACTAAGTACCAGGCCCTCTTTTAAAGCACGTCACATGTGTTACATTTAAACCTCACAACAATCCTATGAGATAGGTCCTATCATTAACCCCATTCTCCAGAAAAGGAAACTGAGGCTCAGAGCTTTTAAGTATCTTGCCTAAAACCACATAGCCAGCATGTGACAGAGCCAGGATTTGAACTCCGGAGCTCAAGCCTGTAACCACTTTGCTTTACTATCTCACCCTCCTATTCCTTCTCCCTACCCTAACCCCTAGTAGACTGACATGTCATTCAAATGTTTTCGGTGGGTGTATCTAAACTGTCTTCTGTCTTGCTATGTCCCCCATAATGCCTTGTATACACTTGGGAGCCCAGATGCTTGAGCTACTAACTGCCTGAGAAATCCAAGAAGTCTTCCTGGAAGAGGTTTTTTGAGTAGAGTGTTTATAAAGATAAGTTGGAATTCGCCAAAAAAAATGGAATGGAGAGGGAGGGTGTACTAGTTGGAGTTCTTAGTTACAAGTACAGACGCTGACTTTGACTCTATTAAGCAGGAAAAGAATTCATAAAAAAGCATGCTGGGAGCTCACAGAACTACTGGGCTGAATGGAGAACGACATTCTAAGCAACACAGCCAAGAGAATTGCCCTAAATCATATCACAGTACTAGTCTAATGAAGACCTCAGAACCGCAACCCCCCGCCAGCACCACAGCTCCACCACCAGCCCAGAGGGGGCTCTGCAGGTTCCTTCTACTCTGGGGAATAATTCCTGATCTCAAGGCCAGGCCAAGTGCATCTGACTGACAGAGCCTGGGTCACGTGCCAAGACCTAGCTGCAATGGACATTGGGAAAGGAGGTGCTGGCATTCTCAACTCCTACTCTGGAAAATGGGCTCTGTACCCACCAAGACTCATAGGAAGGGTATTCAGAAGCTGGATGGCCCAAGATAATGTCAAGTTGTCAGGTGTCCACAGCAGGGGGCATCTAAGGCAAAGGGAACAAATCTTGCAAAGGCACGGAAAGCATGTGCTTATCTTGGCTCAGAGCAATGAGATGGTCACTGCGCTCCTTAGGGTATATATTTAGTGCTGAATTATGCCTCCTGAGTTGCTGTTTGGACAGCTTGCATTTGCATTTCAATGCCTTCCGTCTGCAAGGGCAGACTCTGTTCTTGACAGATCTCAGAAGGCCTAGAGGGGTGCCAAGTGTTCCAGAAAGATTTGACTGCTATGAGAAGGAGGAGGAGGTAACAGTGGTAGAAGGACAGAGCCACAGTGTAGGACCCTTTTGTCCAAGGTCCAGCTCCCCAGAGAAGCGAGTTCACGAAGAATCCTGGCGCATGAAAACTGCCCTTGGGCTTCCCTGGTGGCGCAGTGGTTGAGAGTCCGCCTGCCGATGCAGCGGACGCGGGTTCGTGCCCCGGTCCGGGAGGATCCCACGTGCCGCGGAGCGGCTGGGCCCGTGAGCCATGGCCGCTGAGCCGGTGCGTCCGAAGCCTGTGCTCCGCAACGGGAGAGACCCGCGTACCACAAAAAAAAAAAAAAAAAAACAACTGCCCTTTCAGGGCTTCCCTGGTGGCGCAGTGGTTGAGAGTCCGCCTGCCGATGCAGCGGACGCGGGTTCGTGCCCCGGTCCGGGAGGATCCCACGTGCCGCGGAGCGGCTGGGCCCGTGAGCCATGGCCGCTGGGCCTGTGCGTCCGGAGCCTGTGCTCTGCAATGGGAGAGGCCACAGCCGTGAGAGGCCCGCGTACCGCAATAAAACAAACAAACAAACAAACAAACAAAAACCAACTGCCCTTTCAGAAGGCAGTGGAGCCCCGCAATTCTTAAAGGCCCAGCTGCTGCCTGCCGAGTCCTTTCACCCCAAAGCTTTCTCCACCTGCACAGAGCTCAGAGGGGTGAGGGTAACATCTTCTCTAGCTCCTTCCCTCTCTCCCAGCCAGGGGGACGGCCTTCACCCTCCAAATATGGGCTAGAAATCCTGCTCCAGGCTCTGGTCCCAAGGAAGCCACAATAAACTAATGTCAGACAGTAGCAAGAACGTAGCCAGAGCCCGAGTTCTCTGTTGGAAAGGCTTGAGCCTTCTCTGGCCAGAGCAGTGACCCATCCCGTCTACGCTCACTCTCCTGCCTGGGAGAGCAGCAGCTATGGGGACCTGTCCTCAGAGAGACTGAGGAGACATATTCCAGACAGGGCCGGGGGAGGCGGAAGTGACAGAAGGATCTTCACCTTCTCCCCTACTCCCACTCACCCAAAGTGAGCCCTCGCCCAGGTGTCCTTTCTTCACTCCCGGAACGGAAGTCTGCACAACAGCCCAAGGCAGACACCTGCAGTCATTCTCTGCCCCTCCCTCTCCCCTGGGCCCCAAATCTAAGCAGCAGCTCCAGGACACCTCCCAGATCCAACACGTCTCTCCAGAACAAACCCAAAGGCTCCCTTAATGGGACCCTGGTCTCTAGTCTTACCCTCTCTGAATTATTGCCCCAGAGTGATGGGCAATGTCTCTATGGTCCCAGTAAAACACTCTTGCACAAGAAAGATGCTCCTTTGTTCACCTTAAGGCTGTGGTTCTCAGTCTAAGTCAGTTGTAACCCCCAGGTGACATTTGGCAATGTCTGAAGGCTTTTTTGGTTGTCACAACGGGGGGTAGGGAGATGATAATGGCATCTAGCAGGTAGAGACCAGAGATGCTGCTAAGCATCCTGCAATGCACAGAACAGCCCCCGCAGTGGAGAATTATCCCACCCCAAATGCCAGTGGGGCCCAGGATGAGAAACTTTGCATTAAGGTGAAGCTGCCCAATGCAGGTTCTGGTGGCCCCTTCTAGGCCTCCCAGGGACCACCACAAAGGCTCGCCCCACCATAGCTTCATTCATCTTTGACCTCTGGCCCTGAGTGTCCTGCCTGTGCTCTTTGCCATGACTTTCAGGCCTGGGCAGGACCACAGATGCCCCAGCGCCCAGCCCCCAGCCCCCAGCGCCACCGCCTCAGCTCTAGAGGGCTCCCTGGCAGGCCTTAGAGTGCCTTGGCAGCCCTCCCAGCAGAACCAGGGAGACACAAGACACAGTGACCCTCTGACTATTCAGAGACTGGTTTTTCTCCAAAGAGACCAGAGAGGCGCCTTCACTGGTGCCAAGAAGGAGAGAAGGTCAGGGGTCATTCTGCTTTGGAGGAAAAACTATGCCAAACAGCAACAAGGCCCCAATCACTCCTTCTGTCCCCCGAGGCCCCGCGTCACACTTGCTGCCAGGAAGGTTAGCCAAGGTAGGGGCCCCAGATGCCTGGGGTTCAGTGGAGGGAGCTGGGACAAAGCTGACCACCTCCAGGCTCCAACACCCTCCCGGCCGTGGCTTCCCTTCAGGCCGAGCACCCCAGCCAAGTGGCCAAACGCTGGCCCTGCTTTCCTGCCTCCATGCCTTCGTTCGCACTGGGCCCTCCCCCTGGAAGGCGTTTCCCCCGCTCACTCTGCACACTCAGGCCCTGCCTATTAGCGGCCGCCCAGGAAGCTTCCTTTATCCCGTGGTTAGAACGGATCATAGCGTTTTGAAAGCAAATTTGCTGTTGGTTTCTAGTCCTGACGTCCTCATACTTCATCCTTCTTAATGGACAGTGACTTTCCCAAGGGCAGGAGATCACCATTCCTCTCAAAACCCTCAGTGCCTGGCACAGGGCTGAGCCCCAGGAGATGGACAGCTAGTGCAATAAACAAGCCACCTCAGCCATGATCTCTCCTTCCTCTTTGCCTTCTCACAAGCTGTTCCCTCAGCCTGGAACACCCTTCCCACCACCCACCCCATAGCCATGTCCACACACGAGGCCATCACTCCAATCTGGCTTCACAGAGTCACCTCCTCCAGGAGACCCCTCCAATCCCCTGGCCCAGGTATGTGCCCTGCCATATGAACCAATAACAGCTGTCATCTTTTTTCATAGCCTTTGCCATGTTTTTGTAGATGCTCTCCTAACCAGCCTCTACTTAACCAACGCCCTGGATTAAGAGATGCTCTCCACCCCTTCCCTCTGTAAGATACACAGCTGATGTCCAGAGCAAGCTGCCAGGCCACAGTGCCCTTCATTTTGGGCTGTCTTCCTAACACTCATTCCCTTTCCCTTCATCCTTTCTGGCAGAGCCCATGTGCCTTTACAGAGGTTAAAGATGCCAGTCACCTGCTTTCCTAGCCTCCTTTGCAGCTGGGACATAGGCAAGTGGCCAATCCTGGCCAATGGGAACAGAGCAGAAGTCTGCTGGGGGCTTCTGGGAAAGGTTTCCTCTCCCTCTTCTTTGCTGGTTGCAGTTGTGTCTGCATGAAACTACTGTTGGATGTGGGAGCCATTCTGCACCATGAGGGGAGATGTTACTAATCCTCTGAGGATGGCAGAAAGAAATCTCTGGAAAATACATGTGACCTGAGGACACTGCTGGGCCACTGAGCAGCTCAGGGACTCCCCTGACTCTGGACCCCTTCGTATATGAGATAATAAATGTTTTTACTGTTTAAGCCAGTGGTTTTCACACTGTGGGTTGCACCCCTTAATAAGGCATGAGAGTATTTTAGTGGGTTTTTCTTTTAATGGGATAGAAAAGAATAGACTAGAAGACATTAGATAGCATCCCACAAAATCAAGGTAAGTAGTGTTTATGAAAATGTGCTTCTGTTCATACTTTTTGCATGTGTATGTGTGGGTACAACTGAGTGACAATGCAAAATGTGTTTTTTACTATGTACTGAAGGATTATTGAAAGAAAAACTTAAAAGCTAGTTTTAGTGAGAGACTCTTACTTGCAGCCAAATGCATCTTACGTTGTTCAGCCACTCTTTAGCGTGCCTGCCGACTTTGGCTCATAACTTGAGCTGTTTGTTGAATTGGATGGAGGTGAGAAGAAAACTCCAAACAACTGGAGACCATAACCATACAATTCTAGAAGGATTATATACCTGTATTAATTCAGAATATCTTGCTTCTCATTAAAGAAAGTGGTTTATGAAGAAAAATATAGAACCCCACCCTGCAAACTCAGACCCCCAAGAAAAGAGACTTTCCTATATCAAACTATTGGCAAATGAGCATATATGTATATATTTTTGGTTAAAACAAAATATTGATTGGTTAAAACAAAATGATATAGATATCATTTTTATAATTTCTTATGGTAATCAAGCTTTTTTTTTTGTACATGCCCCAGCACAGTACCAAGTGCACAGGAAATTCTTAATAGATATTGTTTCGATGGATAAATAACTAAACAAATGAGCAAACAAACTCATTGCTTGGTTTTGTTAGCTCATTTGATCCCCGCAGAAGCCTTGTGAGGAATTCCTTGGTGGTCCAGTGGTTAGGTCTCCGTGCTTCCACTGCAGGGGGCACAAGTTCAATCTCTGGTCAGGGAACTAAGATCCCACAAGCCGTGCAGCGCAGCAGAAAGAAAAACTTTGTGGGATAGAGAGGACTTATATATTTTTATCCTAACATTGATGATGAATTAATTGATGTTCGCAAAAGTTAACTGCCTTAAGTCACACCGCTAGTACCGAGAGACAAGCCAAGCCAAGCCCCCAGAATTCCTAGCTCATGGGGTTACTCAGCTGCAAGAGGGTTACGATGTGAGGTCATCACATTACCAAAGAGCCTTCCTTATATTCCACTTCCAGTTCTTCGATTTTGTGATTTATTGAGAATGCTGAAGAGAATTCTGTTTTGTGAGTCCCGTTAACATTTGGAGGGTTATTGGTGAGGTTTTATTAGGGAATTGTTTTTTTAAGTGGCAGCCTACAGCCAGAGGCCAACATTTGTTCCCCCCAAAGGGAGTGTTTCCAATTTTATAATAGCAGTTGATGGGAAAAGATTATTTTTGACAGAAATTCACTTTACAGCTGACTTTGTTGGGTCCCATCTATTCAGTTGAGTAAAAGATTCCTGATCCTGAATAGCCAACCAGTTGGTATTAAAAGTTGTTATGTCTTTGGTTTAGCTTTGTCCTTCAACTTCCTTGAGCATCTACTTTTTTTTTTTTATTCTAGGACACGCATGGTAGCTTATAAATGAAAACAGATAATATAAATATAAAGTCTTCTTACCCGTGTGTGTATGCTCAAAAAATGTGGGAAGGGGTGGGCATGAGGGAACTCCCTTCTAGGGTGCGGGGCAAGCTCTACATCTTGATCTGCGTAGTGGTTTCCCAGTGTACACGTGAAAAGGCCATTAAGTCCTTTAAGACCTGTGTACTTTACTGTATATAAGATATACCTAAATAAAAAGTTTTAAAAAAATATGCCTGGCTTTAATTTTATAAAGGGCTAGAACGTGGGGAATGGAACTAGCACATTCTAGAGCAAACCAGTTCAAGTCTATAAACAATCACTAAGTGCTTACTATGTACAAGGCACAGTGCTAGACCCTGAATAAGACAGATTACAGTGATGGTACTAATTATAAGTGGTCTTTGACACAAGATGGGTCCTCAAAAAACACTTGTGGAATAAATCACTGAGTTAATTAATTCATAGCTAGCACAGACAGAGGAGTTAATTTAAATAGGAACAGAGATGTACTGTTCCCTGATACTGGAAGAAAGAAGATAAAAAGTGTATGAGTATACTGGCTATTCTCTGGTCCCAGGAGATGGTAAATCCGCACGTAAATGGTTGGCCTTATTTCTGGAATATCAGCAGTCAGTCATTTCTGTGGAAAAGATTAACTTGGCACCTGCTATGTTCCACACATCAAGCCTGACAATGGGGACAGCAGTAAGCAAGCTGTTCACCGCAGGAGGTGAAGAGAGAGAAATCTGAGGTGGATCCTGTAGGGCATGAGGAAGTTATTGGATACTTGACCGTGGAGGGGTGAGAGAGCAGAAACAAGAACTCAGAGGGCTAAGCGGGAAGCGAAAAGGGCCGGACCACAGGTGTAGATTCCTCTTCTGAAAATTTTGTACGAGAAGCAGAAGGAGATTAGACAGTACCTGGAAAGGGACAATGAAACAAAGATTGTTTTATAATATAGCAGACGTGATTATGTATGTAGACTAGGGAGAAAGAGAAAAGAAAATAAAGGGGTTGACGATATTGAGGAGAAGTGAAGCGATGGCTGCTGAATTAAAGTGTTGGATAAAATGGGAGAAGAAAGGAGGGCAGAGCCTTTTGGCAAGGCTTCCGTCACCTCTCAGCGATCGCAACAGACTCTTCATTGGTCTCCCTGTTCCTACCCTCACTCCTCCTGTCCCTGCTTCCAAAGAAGCTGTGGCAATCTTCCTGAAATATAAATCCAATCATGCAACACTCCTGTTTAAAACGTCCAAAACCTTCTTACCCCATGTTGTATAAAATCCAAACTCCTTGCCACGAGCCCTGTGTCAGATGGCCCCAGCCTCCTTGTCTAAGCTCTTCTCTCCATTTCCTCCTTCCCTCGCTGTGAGCCACCACACTGACCTACCCTCAGCTCCTGACATGGGCCCGTCGCCTTTCTGCCTCGAGACCCCGGCACATGCCAGTCACTCATTCTTAAAAGCTCCTCTGCCCCACTCATCATATGCCTACCTCATTCTTATCTTTTGGGCCTTAGGATTCTGGTTACCAATTCTGATGTGTGGGACGGTTTCCCACACCATTAAACAATTCTCAGACACCAGCTAGATGTGGTGCAATTCAACTTGATTCTGACAGTATCAACCTGGAGATAGCATCAGATCCCACAGGTTAAGGGCTCAGTCCTAAAAAACTGCCCCTCTCCCCGCAACACACACACACACACACACACACACACACACACACACACACACACACACACACACACTTCAGATGTCAGTTGCAAGTCCAGGTTGTTACCTGTGCTTCTGACTCACTAGCTAAAGATCGGAAGTTCCCATGACCTGGAGTTTGGATTTTATACAAACTGGAGTTTGATTCATCTGCTAGAACGGCTCACTGAGAAGCATATTGCTTACTTACTGGATTACTGGTTTATCATAAATGGGTCAAACTCAGGAACAGCCAGATGGAAGAGATGCACAGGGCAAGGTGTGGGGAAGAAGCATGGAGATTCTATGCTTTTCTCCTATGCCCACAACTCGCCCCACATCTCCACATGTTCACCAGCCTGGGAGATCTCCAAACCCTGTCCTTCTGGGTTTTTATGGAGGCTTCATTATGCAGGCATGATTGATGAAATCACTTGCCCTTGGTAATTGAACTCCATCTCCATCCTGTCTCCCCTTTCCGGGAGGTGGGGTGAAGGGTTGCATCTCAACGTTCCAACCCCATGGTCGGTTCCTCTGGTGGCCAGTGCCCATTCTTAGGTGACCTAGGGGCATTCCAAAAGCCACCTCATTAACATAACAAAAGATACCTTTATTGTACTTATGACTTAGGAAATTCTAAGAGTTTTAGGAGTTCTGTGCCACGCATGTGGTCGAATGCCAAATACATAGTTCTTATTATAAATCACAATACCACAGGCCTCAACTAAAATGTTATCTTCTCAGCAATGACTTCCATAACTATCCATTGTAAGGTAAGCTTCTTAAGCTCTCCTTGGTAGGACATAGTAAGTAGGGGCAGGATACATGTTCTACTGTGACAACAACCAACAAATGGATAACTTATAAAAATCATATCTTAAAGACATTGTAGAACTGTGGAAGTAAAGAGGACTAGATGAGCTAAGTTCTCAATCAGGAAGAGCCCCTTCTAGTGATTGAGGTGGCCAGCCATTTTCTTACCTGGGGATATTTACAAACATGGGCACTGGTTATGGATCAGGTTTTCCATAGGCAAAGAGAAATGAAAAAAAACAGTGAAATGGTAGACTTGGATCCTACTAAAACAATCATTACACACTAAAAGTAAATAGACTAGAAGAAGCACTTCTGGAATGGTGGAGTAAGGGCCTCCAAAAATCTGCTACACTGTGAAAGCAATAAGAAAGCTGGCAAATATTGTCAAAACTAAGAGTTTCAGAACTCTGGAAATTAACCAAAGGCTTGCAACAGTCCAAGGAGATGATCTTTAAAGCAGAAAGAGAGAAATGACACATCCTGTACAAGGAACCCTCAATGAGTTTAACAGTTGAGTTATCAGAATCCATGGAGCCAGAAGATATGGGATATGGGATAATATATGTAAAGTGCTTAAAGGGAAAAAAACTGACTGACAAACCAAGAATTCGATATCCAGCACAACTGTCCTTTAAAAATGAGGGACAAATTTAGGCATTCCCATATAAACAAAAGTGGAAGGAGTTTGTTACTACCAGGGCTTCCCTGCAAGAAATGTCAAAGTGAGTCCTTCGGGTCGAAATGAAAGGGCACTAGACAGTAACTCTAAGCCATAAAAAAAGATCTACAGTAAAGATAAATACAATAACAAATATAAAAGTCAGTATTATTATATTTTTTATTTGTAATTCCACTATTTATTTCCTACAGGATTTAAAGAATAAAGGAATAAAAAAAATTATAAATCTATGTTACTGGAAATACAATGTATAAAGATGTAATTTATGACCACAACATAAAGTGTGGGAATAGTGGAGAATGCTACTAGAGATAATAAAGGAATTCAGCAAAGTTGCAGGGTACAAGATCAACATGCAAAAATCAGTCACATTTCTATACACTTTCAGTATACAATGTGGAAAGGGGAGTAAGAAAACAACTCCATTTAAAACAGCACCTAAAAGAATAAAATATCTAAGAATAAATCTAAGGGGTGAAAGTGTTGTACACTGAAAACACAAAATATGGTTGAAAGAAATTAAAGAAGACCTAATAAGTAGAAAAACAACCCACGTTCATAGGTGGGAAGACAGAGTATTGTTATGATGACAATACTACCCAAAGTGATCTACAGAGTGAACACAATCCCTAACAAAATTCTGATGCCCTTTTTTTTCAGGAATGGAAAAGTCAATCTTCAAATTCATATGAAGTTGCAAGAACCCTGAATAGCCAAAATCATTTTTAAAAAGAACAAAGTCAGAAGACTCACACTCCTGATTTCAAACCTTATTACAAAGCTACAGTAATCAAAACAACGCAGTATTGGTATAAAGTTAGAGTTATAGACCAAAGTACTAGAATAAATGTCCCAGAAATAAACCCAGACACCTGTGGTCAATTGATTTTTTGACAAGGGTACCAAGTCCATCCAAAGGGAAAGAACTGTCTCTTCAACAAGTGGTACTGTGCCAACTGAATTTTCACATGCAAAAAAATAAAGCTGGACCCCTACCTCACACCATACAAAAATTAACTCAAAATAGATCAGAGACCTAAACGTAAGATCTAAAACCACAAAACTCTTAAAAGAAAGTATAGAAATAAATCTTCATGACTTTGGATTTGGCAATGGACTTCAATATGATACCAAAAGCATGAGAAACAAAAGAAAAACTAGATAAATTAGACTTCATCAAAATTAAAAATATTTGTGTCCCAAAGACATTATTATAAGAAAATGAAAAGACAACCTACAGAATAGGAGAAAATATTTGCAAATCGTATATCTGATAAGGGTTTAATATTCAGAACATATAATGAACTCCTACAACTCACCAGAGAAAAGACAAACAACCCAATTAAAAATGAGCAAAGGACTTGAATAGACATTTCTCCAAAGAAGCTTTACAAACGGCCAATAAGCACATGACAAGACACTCAATGCTGTTATTCATTAGAGTAATGCAAACCAAAATCACAATGAGATACCACTTCACACTTGTTAGGATGGCTATAAGCATTTTTTTTTTAAGTGTTGGCAAGGATGTGGAGAAACTCGAATCTGCATACATTTTTGATGGGAATGTAAAATGGTGTAGCCACTATGGAAAACAGTTTGATGGTTCTTCAAAAAGCTAAACATAGAATTACTCTATGACTTGTTAATTCCACACCTAGGTGTATTCGTAAAAAAATTAAAAACAGGGACTCAGACTTCTATGTCAATGTTCATAGCAGCATTATTCACCATAGCCAAAAGTTGGAAACAACAAGTATCTATCCACAGATGAAAGGATAAACAAAATGTGGTACAAATATACAATGAAATAGTACTCAGCCATAAAAAAGAATGAAATTCTGATCCATGCTACAACATGGATGAACCTTGCAAACATTATGCTAAGTTAAATAAGCCAGACACAAAAGGACAAATATCATATGACTCCAATTACATGAGGTATCTAGAATAAGCAAATTCATAGAGACAGAAAGTAGAATAGAGTTTACCAGGGAGGAAGAGAGGGGAATATAGGGAGTTATGGCATAATGATTACAAAGTTTCTGTTTGGGGTGATGAAAAGGTTTTGGTAATAAGTATGAGTGATTTTTGCACAACATTGGCAATATAATCAAAGCCACTGAACCATACACTTAAAAATGGCTAAAATGGCAACTTTTATGTGATATATTTTTACCACAGTAAAAATATTTCAAAAACAAAAGTAAATGGACAAAATACTCCAATTAATAAACAAAGATTGTTAAGACTGGACTTTCTAAAAGAACCAACTATGTGCTGTTTTCAAGATACACTTTAGTTTTTGTTTGTTTGTTTCTTTGTTTTGGCTGTGTTGGGTATTCGTTGCTGTACACGGGCCTTCTCTCTAGTTGTGGTGAGCAGGGGCTACTCTTCGTTGTGGTGTGCAGGCCTCTCACTGAGGTGGCTTCTCTTACTGCGGAGCACAGGCTCTAGGCACGTGGGCTTCAGTAGTTGCAGCACGTGGGCTCAGTAGTTGTGGCGCGTGGGCTCTAGGCACATGGGTTTCAGTAGTTGTGGCACACGGGCTCAGTAGTTGTGGCTTGCGGGCTCCAGAGTGCAGGCTCTGTAGTTGTGGTGCACAGGCTTAGTTGCTCCGCGGCATGTGGGATCTTCCCAGACCAGGGATTGAACCCGTGTCCCCTGCACTGGCAGGCAGATTCTTTCTTTTTTTTTTTTTTAACATCTTTATTGGAGTATAATTGCTTTGCAATGTTGTATTAGTTTCTGCTGTATAACAAAGTGAATCAGCTATGTGTATACATATATCCCTATACCCCCTCCCTCTTGCATCTCCCTCCCACCCTCCCTAACCCACCCCTCTAGGTGGTCACAAAGCACCGAGCTGATCTCCCTGTGCTATGCAGCTGCTTCCAACTAGCTATCTATTTTACATTTGGTAGTGTATATATGTCAGTGCTACTCTCTCAGTTCGTCTCAGCTTACCCTTCCCGCTCCCCATGTCCTCAAATCCAGAAAGAGAAAAACAAATACCGTATGCTAACGCATATATATGGAATCTAAAAAAAAAGAAAAAAAAATGGTTCTGATGAACCTAGGGGCAGGACAGGAATAAAGTCGTAAATGTAGAGAGAATGGACTTGAGGACATGGGCAGGCAGATTCTTAACCACTGCGCCACCAGGGAAGTCCCAAGATACACTTTAAATAATAAAAATAGATTGAAAGTAAATGGATGGGAAAAGATACATCATGAAAACACTAACAAAAAATGTTGTGTAACTATACAAATATGTGCATATATAGCCAAAGTAACTGTAACTACAAAGTAAAACTTAAAGATACAGAGGAACATTTCATGACAATAAAAGGGTCAGTTAAACAGAAAGACGAAGTAATCCTAAATCTGTGTGCACTTCATAATATAGCTTCAGAATATATGTAGAAAAATAGACTGAAAAAAGTAAAAAGGGAAAAAAAAGTAGAAAAAAATAGACAAATCTACAAGTATATCTGGCGATTTTGACACACTTCTCTGAATAACTGGTATAATAAGTAGACAAAGTCAATTAGGATACAAGGGATTTCAACAACAGTATTAACCAACTTGACCTACACTGAACACTCTACTCAATGACTGCAGAACACATGTAAGTGCACATGGAATACAAAATAAGCACTAAAAAAAAGTCTCAACTAATATCAGAGGAGTAAAATTATACAGAATATGTCCTCTGACAACAGTGGAATTAAACCAGCAATCAAAACAGAAAGATAACTAAAGTATTCCCACTCTCCCTCCTCCACCACCTAGTCATTCTCCATCTAGCTCCAGTCATAACATTTATTACAGCATGATTTTAAAAATATGTTTCATTTTTTCCCTTCTCCCCACCTAGACAGTAAGCTCAAGAGAGAAAGACCTCATCTACTTGTTTACTGTGGTATCCCCCAGTGCTTAAAACACTGTCTGACTCAAGATAGGCTTTCAATAAGTATTTGTTGAGTGAATTTAAAGCACTGATGAAGGGGTTAATCTTAAAAAGAACCAGATGTATTGTCCCCTGATACTGGAATAAGGAAGATGAAGATGTGGGAGCATTTTGATCAGGACATTTTTGGTTAGTAGTAAAAGAAACCCAGCTTAAACTGACTTAAGCAGAAAAGGAAGCTTCTGGTTCCCTTAACTAAAAAGACCAGTGGTAGTGTTACCTTCAGGAGTAGCTGGATCTAGGGGCTCAATGATGACATTTGTTTCATCTCTCTTCCTTTCTCCATCTCTTAGAGCCATTTTTTTTTTTTTTTTTGCGGTATGCGGGCCTCTCACTGTTGTGGCCTCTCCCGTTGTGGAGCACAGGCTCCGGACGCGCAGGCTCAGCGGCCATGGCTCACGGGCCCAGCCGCTCCGCGGCATGTGGGATCTTCCCAGACCGGGGCACGAACCCGTGTCCCCTGCATCGGCAGGCGGACTCTCAACCACTGCACCACCAGGGAAGCCCTCTTAGAGCCATTTTGACTTCAATCTCATGTAGGACTTCTCCTCATGGTGAAAAGATACCCAAGAGTAACTCCCAACCTTTATCCTCCTAGCTTAGTCATCCCAGCAGAATGTAAACTTCTCAGTCTGAATCATTCCAACAAAACTCTGAAGTGATTTCTCATTGGACATTCTTTGGTCCTATCTATATCTATTCAAAACCCAATTACCAGGGCCTGGCAGATAGATGCTACCTATTGGATGCCTAAATTCAAAGGGTAGGGTCATTCCCATCCAAATTAGACAGACTGAGCATGGCAAGCGTTCTCCCAAAGGAAATCTGAGATGCTGTCACCAGAAGAAAGGGGCACGTATGCTGTGCAGGCAAAACCTATAAAGGCCCTCTCTAGGGCAGATGTAACAAATTTATGGATAAAAAATGGAAAGTTGTGAAACATCTCCCCTAACAGCCTCAGTGGGCCACTGTGAAGGAGATGGTCAAGGTATGGATGAACCTGTGAAGGGTGTGGGAGATTGAGCTGAACAAAAACAAGACAAAGATTTACAAGCCACAGTGGGCATGGCAATGATGGTACCAGTCTTCACAGTTCTACTTTCAAGTCACCTGGGGATTAGAGTGGAGAAAGTTGAGAGTAGTACTGTCCCAGAGCTGGGGGTTTGCTTGGTGGGTTGCATGGAGGGGCAGAGTTACAAAGGATTGAAGATTCTGGAGGGGGAACAAATCAAATAACCAGTCATGAGATCGGACAGAGCGGTGACAGGAGAGGAGTAACAGATGAAGAGAGCATGAAGAGACCTGGGAGGCTCAGTGGGGCACAGAGCAGGCATGAAGTGTGGAGGACCACCTCCACTTTTTTCTGGAGAACCTCCTGCCCACTCCCCCCATGTTTAGCCATGTGCATAATGAGTTGTGTATCACATCCAGACTCCATGTTGGGCACATGACAAGGCCTGAAGATCACTGTATTTTATTCTCCCACCACAGTGATTGGATCAGGGTGAACACGTGACCCAAACTAGGCCAATAAGAGCCAGCCCTAGGAATTTTGCTATTAGTCTGTTAAGAAACAAGCTTTCCCTTTCTGCCAGGATAGTTAACCAGCCGTAATATAAGTCTGCAGTTGCCAGAGGCCTACTCTGCAACATCAGGGGCAAACCTCTTTGAGAACAAAGTCTGTAAAGAGTGAAATGAGGGGCCTTCCCTGGTGGCACAGTGGTTGAGAGTCCGCCTGCCGATGCAGGGGACACGGGTTAGTGCCTGGGTAGAAGGAAAGCAAATAATGCATGTTTGAAAGGATGCGTGGAAAATATGTTTGGATAGTAGGAGTTGGACTATATTAACAAGGGTTTAGAGAAAGCTAGGACAAAAATTTCAGATTTGTTTCCATGAATGATTGGATGCCATTAAAGACTTTTTGGGGGCAGATAAGTAATATAATAAATGTACAAACCAAATAAGTAAAAATGACGAAAGATACACCTGTCCTGGAAGTCTTAAATTTAGCAGTTTCCAGATGCAAGGGCTTGTTAGAAAATTTTAAATAAAAAAAAAAAAAAAAAAAAAAAAAGGAGTGAAATGAGCTGAAAGAAAGAAAAAAAGAAATGCCGGATCATATCTTTGGTCATCTGGACTCAGCCATTTCTGGAGTTCCAGATCTATCCTTAGACTTTTCAGTTAAACCAGAGACTTCCTCTTCCAGGTATGATGAAGTAAGACCACAGCAGATCTACGCTCCCGCTGAGAACTGGAAAAGTTGGGGGGAAATACCTATTTTTAAAGACACTGGAAATCCACTGAAACAACCAGAACTAGAGGGAACAAGATTCAAAGAGTAAGAATTGTGAAGGGTGAGTTGGATTCTGGAGACACATTTTCCTCAGGGGCACTTTTTGATTCAGGGTGCAGGGAAAGGAGACGGGAATGCAGGCTTTTCCTGAGCAGAGCTCCCTACTAGGGGGACAGAGAAACTGACTGAGCTTTTGTAAGTCTCACAGGTCTGGAGAGACAAACTTGGAGACTGAAGAGGCCAGGATTACTATGAGAAGGAGGGGACAGAGATCTGAGCCTGGCAATAGTTTTCCCCTCAAGATATCTGTGAAATTCTCAAGCTAAACAGAAAGACTTTAGAAACCAGAGTGGAGTTTTCAGCAATCTTTTGACGCTGGAGAGCCAAGGACTGGAATTCAGGCCTAGCCAGAGGGAGGGGTCCCAGTGAGCACACCAGTCTCTCAACTGGAAATCCTGGAGGACTGTGCCCTGTGAGCAGGAGGAAACCAGAGTTATATGGAGTCTTCCTTAAACTGCAAGCTAGCCTCAATTCAGCTCAGTTTGATTAGGTTAAGGTGATTAGTCCCCACACTATCTGCCTAACTGAGGAAAAGGGGAATGAACCTTCTCTGAAGGAAGAAAACATCATCTGGAGACTCACAACTTTTTTAAGCACAGTGTCTAATATTTAATCAAAAATTACTAGGTATGTCAACAGACAAGATCACATGACTAAAACAAAGTTTTAAGAAAACAGAAACTACTATAGGAGCCAATAAATTTCCTTTTTTGTTTAAACCATTTTGAGGTGGATTTCTATCATGCACTATAGAAAGATTCTTAACTAATACACTCAGAGGCCTTCACTGCCCACTCCAGCCCATTAACATCACAGCACCCATGGCAGAACTTATACCACAGTTTTCTCTCCTACTTTATCCGGGTTTGAACTAGAGAGAACACTTCAGACCCGAAGGTCCTGATTTTTCACTAAGACATTATTGGGTTTCCATAACAAAAGTTGTCATATATTTACATTCCCTGTCTTTCAGCAGCAATAGCAATCATGGCTATCCACTTGTGTGGAACTTTCTAGTTTATCAAATGGTTCACATACATTACCAATAGTCAAAGTCACATCGAGTATTTAAGGTAAATATTAGTTTCTCCATTGATAGATGAGTAATCCTGAGTATGTGGCTATACCTTGGGTGTAGATGCAGAAGCTAAATATTAGGGAGGTTAAATGACTTTCCCAAGGTCACACAGAAGTAAATGGCAGAGTAGTGTATTGGACCCAGGCATTCTGACTCCACAGACAATGGGTCCAGTAGCCCTGCATTCTAGTCCTAGTTCTAGTGTTCATTGGCTCTGCAACCTCGAGACAGTCACTTCACCTCTCTGTGCCTCAGCATATTCAACTGCCCTCCAATGCTGTATGTATTGCCCTTGACCTTCCCTGACAGTCTTCAAAATGTATCTAGTCTATATGCCCAACTTTTAGAACGAAAAGATCTTACTATGAGGTCCCTGGATTCCCATTTAGGTGGATCCATTCACACCATGGAATTATAAATAAATTTTGTGTGATTGTGTGAATGTGCATTTTGTAAGGGCACGTCAGAGTTCTGACTCCAAAAATTTAAGAATCCTGCCTTAGAGCCATGCTGGATGAGCAGCTAGCTACACATGACATGCCTTAACAGGTTTCTTTCCTCTTCTCTGGTTGGACTTGCAACTGAACATGAACTTTCAATGCCTAACCCAAGGCAATGATAAATGTCAGAAATACGGACATCAAGGCAAGGCCAATTCAAAGGACAGTTTAGGGTGCAAAATTTTTGTTTCCTTCAATGAAAGTAACACTCGTAATGATAGTGCTTCTAGCACTTACAGCTGATACCTCCATTTTGGTTTTGAGCTTCATTAAGAATTCTGATTTTAGGAATGGAACAGAAATAATGATACCCCACTGTATGGTTCTAAGAGGTTAAAAGAATTGTTCAGGTTCAACAGTCAGTGCCTGGTCCCTTCTTTTTCTCTCTTCAGAGGCATAACCAGGACTTGGAATTGGGAGTTCCTGAAACTGCGACTGCTGGCCATGCGGGTTCTTTATTCCTCCCTGGGGAGGAATCAGTGCAGTGAGAAGGGGGCAGAGTCCTAAGCACATTTCTTCCCCACACCCCTTTCCTGTATTCTAAAGCCCAGACTCAATAGGCAGCCCACACAGCTCCCCTCCCAGGACGCCATTCGCAAGGCACAGAGAGATGGCAAAAGTAGCCAGGATCCACAGCATAGTGTTAACAAATCACATTTTCTTAATAGCATACTATCCCCTTAGTCACATGTGTGTTTGTGGGCATGCTGGAGATTACTAACCAAGTGCAGGTGGCCTCACGCTGACAGCCAGGACACACGTGTGTGAACGCATGCACGCACGCACGCGCACAAACACACACACACACACACACACACACACACACACACACACGTTTAGAGGATGCCTGCGGCCAACTTCTTGCCTGGCAAACCAGAAATATTTCAGTGGTTTATAAATATCATCCCCATCCATCTTGGGACACTTCTCAGGTTCAAGCCCATCTGGGTCAGGTGCTCACAGGGCTCTGAGTTCCTTTCCATCCACACCCACACTCCACCCCAGCAAGCCTTCCACATCCCATGATGCACAGCGAACTCCTCGGCACTGAAGAAACACCTAAACTGGACAGTTTCACGGGCTGCATCAGTCATGTCTTGATTTGTTCTTTTTTTCTCTCATGTTACTGAAATGTTATTTTTTCCACTCGTATACCACCACCTCTCACCCCTCCCAAATCAGCCTGTTGGAATAGATGTTTATTTTGCTTTTCCCTTGGCATAACTTAATATCAGACAAGTGCATCTCTGATGCAGACAGTATATTCCTGGGGCATACATTGGAGATTCTGGTTGATTAGAATTACAAATGTGTCATGCAATCCTGGCCAATTTGGAATTGGCACCCTGCCATCATGTTTATGTCCTTTCGGCCTTGCCAACGGTTGCTAATATTGTCGGCAGGGGCGGGGCGCTTTTCTCAGCAATAAGTTAGGATTTCATAAATAGTTGGCAGTGCCTTAAAAGAAGCCTGCTCTTTAACCTGAGATAATGTATGTTTTCTTTCTACTTACTTGGAGTAGGTCGTGCTGGGAGCCACCCAAGTTCACTTTTAAATCATTTCTCTACATGCCAGACGCAGCTTTTGAAGTCGTCTGCCCCAGCCCACAGGGAAGCCAGAGCCCTGGCCTCTACCAGTGGCCCCACTGTGTGCCCCACCGCCCATAACAGGAAGTGTGTCAGAGCCGGGTGGGCACAGGGTGGGTGGAGCAGGCCCACAGGGCTCGGTTCCACCAAACGGAAAATCCTCTGACGTGTCCTTGGTGTACGCGTCTGGAGCTCCAGCAGGTCAGATGTCACCCTTGCCTCCAAGCCTCAACACCCTTTATGTCTGCCCTGTTGGCCTTCAGATGTACCACATGGCAGAACAGCATGCTTTTTCAAAGTGCAGGCCGCAGGAAATCACATTTGAAGTGCCTGGCATGGAGGGTATTTTTATACTGTTCACTTTTTCCCTTTTCTTTTCATCTGTTTTCTGCATTTTTTTCAGTTTGCTTTTGCTCCTTGATTTATTGTTGTATTATTCTATTTTTAAACCAAGACATACTTTCCCGTCAGACCCTTTAATGTAACTCGTATGAAAATTAGTGATGGGTGGACCTCAGACGGTGCAGGGGCTGGTTCCAGTAGGAATTGACTTCCCAAAGTGCAGATACTTATCTGAATCCGCACCAGCTGCTGTGGGCTAGGGGAGCAGAGCAAGCAGGAGAAACAACCTCCTCTCTTCCTGCCCTCACTAACCAACCTGGGGCTCAACTGTGTGGGCTCCTGCCCCTTCTGCTTGAACTTGTAACGAAGGGTGTCCTCGTCCCAGTTTGCCTCCTCTTCCACAGGGAAACATGGGCAATCCAGTAAGGATCATGGAATCCCCAACACGGGAAGGAAGAAAACCAGTCTGACCCAACCTAGCGTGCTCACCTTGGGGACTGGTCTATGGGAGCCGGATTTCAGAGCAGGACGGGTTGATGGGTCCGGGTCCTACTCAACCCTCTTTGAAGCTCCTCCACGTCTCAAGGAAACCACATGAGCACCAAAGCCGGAGAGACCTGGCCTGAGATCCCTGCTAGCGTTGTGGCCAGGGGTGAACCTCTTTAACGATCTGTGCCTCAGTTAGAATCTGAATGAAATGCTTTTCTTCTAGGGTTGTAAAAATTAAAGCAATGGTCTGTCAAAGAAATGGCAGGTGCTCGGTAAAGTGGTAGCTGGTCCTATGATTCACAGATTTGTTCCTATCTCCCCATTCAGTCTGAATTCATCTCCTTCCCCCCCATCTTCCAGCTGAGAATTGGTCAGTCTCCCTTCTATTTATTTCTTATGTGTCTTATGGGTCTCTCCTCCCTCTGCCCAAATCAGAGAGTTTATGAAGGATAAGGACCATACACTGTGTGGCCTGGCAGTTAAAAACACAGACTTTAGACACCAGCAGTCTATCTTCACTGCTCATGAGTGAGCTCATTCATCCATCCAGCACAGATGACTGAGTTCTTTTAAGTGTTGAGGATTCCGCAGAGAGCAGTATAAACCTGGTTGCCACAGCAGGAACCCCTGGTCCTCCCCATCTTACTTCAGCCCCAGCTGCGGCAGACGTTTTCAAGCTCAAATGGGCCTCATGCTGGCGGCATCCACCTAACAGGTACACTGCATCACGCTCTGCTTCCTGTCCCAAGAAATTTTCTGACATCTGAAGGGCCTATTTGGATCTTATGCAAATGCAGCCCCGGAGTGTGGGGTTAACACTCCTGGGAGCTACCCTCAACCAATGGGAAACAAAGCCAGTGGAGACATCCTGCAGCCTCCTGTCCTTCACGTAGACAATTCTGGGAGATTTCTGTACACTTGTCAGAGGTCCTAGGGGAACTGACCCCCTACTGCCTACGGCGGTGACCTTGGTAGCGCCCCCTCCTACTGACTTTTCCTTCTGCTCTCTCCCACTCTCCCTTCTCCCTCCCTCCTGCTTCCTCCCAAATCAACCACCTGCACCTGAATCCTTGAGTTAGGCTCTGCTTTCAGGAGAACTAAAGCTAAGATAATTTCTGCTCTTTTTATAATTCAGTGAGTGTAGAGAGACAATAAGTAAATAAATAAGTAACAAAGAAATCAGATAGTGGGACTTCCCTGGCCGCCCAGTGGCTAAGACTCCACGCTTCCAGTGAAAGGGGTGTGGGTTCGATCCCAGGCTAGGGAACTAAGATCCCACACGCCGCACGGCACGGCCAAAAAACAAAAGAAAATAAATAAAAAATAAAAGAGATCAGATAGTGCTGTGCAGAAAATTAAAATAGGCTGATGCAACAGAGAATGATGAAGGGTCTAACTTTATGCTGGGGGGTCAGGAAAGGTCTCTCTCAAGCCGCAAGAGTCACCCTTGTGATGTCCATGGAGAACAGCATCCATGGCAGCCAAATAGCTGGGAGAAGGCCCTGGGATGAGAATGATGTTGGCACAGTCTAAACACCTGGAGAAGGTCAGGGTGGTTGAAGCACGTGGACGGAAAAGAGAATGGTCCAAGACAGGGTCAGAGAGGGAAACAGAGCCAGATCAAGTAAGTTTTGTATAAGTCAGGATAAAGATTTTAAATCTTATTCCTAGTATGTTAGGGACCATCGGAGGGTATTAAGCAAGCTAGTGTGACATGATCTGATTTCCATTAATTAACCTCTTCCAATCTCAGTTTGTTCCTCTGTAATTATCCATAACACTGGTGGTAATGAGGATTTAATGAGATCACGTGTGTGAAGGGCTCAGTACAAAGCCTGAAATATATCTATTCCACGTGTATGTTCACTATGATTATTATTCCTATTTTGTGTCCATAGCTTACTCTACAGGGCCCAGAACAAAACAGGCATTTACATATTTACTGGATGGTTTAGAATACGAACAACAGTCAAAGAAATTATCTCACGATAGAAGATTATAGTGTTCCATGGATTTGGATCCCAACTCTGCCACTTAGGAATAAGTCACCCACCTCTTTGAAGACTCACCTCCTCTGCAAAAGAGGGAAAGTGGTATCTATCCCGTGGGACCGTTGTGAGCTAATGCATTGAACATGTGGGGCAGATGTGGCTTCTGGTGGGCAGGATGGGGGTAGGGGTGTGCAGTGGTGATTGAAGCACAGTTTGGGGTTTCTTGAAACTCCATATAAAAACAGTCAGAGCAACTAGATAGCAAAATCCAAAACCCATGTACAGCATTTACGCCCAAACTAAGTAAAAGTGAATGCCCACAAATCCTGAAGCACCTGAAGCCGTAAGACCAGCATGTCATTGACATCTGTGAGGGAGAAAGTAGAGGAAGTAACAAGGTATCTGATGGCCCTGAGTAAAGAAGAACCCCCGCAGTAGCACAGAGGCGTTCATGAGAAAATTTGAAAACAGCAGCTGAAACTAGCAGAGATTTTGCCAAATCTAACAGCAGATGAGTGCTATCATTAAGGGCTGAGGACTGGTGTAGTTCAGTCCCGCCAAAGTCTCAAAATGGACCCACTGGGCTCCTTTCCAAGACAGGATCCTACAACAAGGAGAAACTGTTGGGTATGGAATAGAAATTAAACAGAGCAAGGAAAACATAGAGAAAGGAATGAAAAAGTACAGATAAAGTGGGGGAGGGGAACAGAGCCAGGAAATCTCAAAAAAACAAGCTGCTACATTTTTTAACTTAACATGAAAATAACAGAAGAGGGAACTGTGAAGTTATAAAAGCTTCCTAAATCAGCTTTCATTCTAGAAGGAATATTAGATTCAGGAATATTAGATTAACAGAAAAAGTATCAAAAACAAATTCCTTACAAAGTTACTGTAAGAAAAAAGATTAAAGAATAGAAAAATATTCCAACAAATAATAAGAGAACACCAGAAAAATCCTTTTAAAAAGAGATTAAAATTCTAACATATTTCACAATAAATAAAAGATATTAAGAATAACATAAATCAAATTTTTAAAACCTCAGAAATCAGATAATAGGATTCAACACAGAGTTAGAAATAAAAGAAAAAAATAATTTTATAAATGAAGACTAAACTGGAGGAAACACAAGTGCAGACAATACAACAAATAATGCCTTAAGAGAAATACAACATGAAAAAGAGAATTAAAAAAAAAAGATTTAGAAAAAATAAAAATAATTTGAGAGAAAGTTACAAATACTGAAAATAGGCAAAGAAGATCCAATATATGGATAAAAGAATTCCCAAAAGAAAACCAAAGCAAGAGAACAAAACTGATACCAAAATCTAAATTTTAGATTTTTGTTTTTAGATTTGGTTTTAGAAAACCAAAACAAGAGAACAAAACTGATACTAAAATCTAAATGCTAAATTTCCTAAACTAAAAAGATTTGAAACTGCCTATTGAATTAAGACACCATGCACCTGAGAATTTAGTGACGTAACTTGACCAATACCAAGTCGTATTTTAGTGAAATTATTGAAATTTAAAGAAAAAGAAAAAAAAAATCCTTTGGGCATCTAGAGAAAAAAAGAAGATTGTGACTCATAATGGAAAGAAAATGTGATTTTCATCAGACTTTTTGACACCAGTGCTTTATGCCAGAAAACACAGGAAAGAAAAAGTGAGCCAAGGATTTTATATCCAGCAAAACTAATTGCTGAATATAAAGGGTACAAAGTGTTATCAACTCCAGGAATATTATTTCCATAAGCCTATTGTAGACTCTACCAGAGAACAAGCTTCAGACAATAAAAACACCTAGTGGGATAAATTATGTGTCGAACTAAGACTAAATGAGAGTTAAAAGGGAGAGATTACAGTAGAAAAATGGTTCTTTGTTCTAACATTGTAGATATAGTACGGCCATTGTTTTAAATGAGGAAAAATGGAGCTAATATATGAGAACAACTGTTTCCAGTAATTTTAATCAGTGGTGGTAGCACTGATATTGTTATTTTGAGATTGCTATATGTATAAAGTGGGACCAAGCAATGAGTAATTATGGTCTATTCTAATTTGACCATCTCCTGTGTCCATAAGAACAAAGATTCTCAATGTGGAAGAAAGCAGATACAAATATAACATAGAAGAGATTAACTGAAATCTCTGAATTCCTGAATTTGAATTAGAAACATCAGTATAAACTCGCAAGATATTCGTGCACGTGTGTGCATGCACGTGCATTCTACTGAAAGAGGCCCAGAAACAGTGACCAGTCCAGTGGCAATGAACAACCTTAGCACTCAGATTGTGACCTTTAAGTACTACGTCCTCTTAGTAGAAACTAGGGCTCCTTGGAGAAATGGCTGATTTCATATCTGGAACTGGACATACACAAAACAAGCCTGGAATATCTTGACAGGCCAGATAGCTTCAAGCTATCAAAGGCTGCCAAAGTTGTATCAAAAGGAACCAGAAGCCAATGTGAAGGGACTCCCACTTGCCAAAGACAGGACAATTTGAGCTCCAGCAAGGCTAAAAGTGGCAATGTACTGAAATCCATCAAATATGTTAAATCCATGAGTTTGTCATTATATGTTTAAAAAACTAATTGGTTTAGAGATTATAATACTAAGTGAAGTAAGGCAGAAAGAGAAAGACAAATACCATATGATATCACTTATATGTGGAATCTAAAATATGACACAAATGAACTAATTTACAAAACAGAAATAGACTCACAGATATCGAAAACAAACTCTGGTTACCAAAGGGGAAAGGGGGTGGGGGAGGGACAAATTAGAAGTTTGGGATTAGCAGATACAAACTACTATATATAAAAAAGATAAACAACAAGGTTCTACCGTATAGCACAGGGAACTGTATTCAGTGTCCTGTAATCAAACATGATGGAAAAGAATGTGAACCCTCTCTCTCCCACTCTCTCTCTCTCTCTCTCTCTCTCTCTCTCTCTCTCTCTCTCGGGAACTATATTCAATATCCTGTAATAAACCATAACAGAAAAGAATATTTTATATATATATATATATATATAACTGAATCACTTTGCTGTTCACCAGAAACTGACAAAACCAAACAAAGCAAAAACCCAAAAAACTAATTGGTTGCTTTTGGTGGATGATAGGGATCCAATTTATTGTCTTGAAAACTAAATAAATAAGGGAAGCAATCAAGTGTTAACCTGTCTTTCCTATATACACTTACCAATCAGTAACCCAACGGTAGATTGGGGAAGCATCTCCTTAAAAACTGTTGCAGGAAATATGTAAAAACAAAATGATATTACTAGGTTATCACTATTTTTGCAACCCCCAGTGAATTAATGGATGCAGCACTGAGCAACAGTGACTGCCAAAATCACAAAAAAGCAAAACCAGATATTATAGTTCCTGATGAAAAGTATATACCACCACCTGCAGTCCTGCCAAAGGGATTAAACCTGAGTCTGATCAAGCCTCCACCAGCTGCCAATTTGCAGGAAATATAGGGAACAAAGGAATATGTTAAACTGCACCGAGAGAACGCAGACAGCAAAATCCCTAGTGTTGGGGAGTACTCAGGTCAGCTGATCTGGGTTCTTGAACACATACATTACAGGGCGGGAAGAAAGAGTACGGGGGAACCTATAGATTAAAAAAGAAAGTATTAATATCTGGTGTAGAGTAGGCACTCAATGAATGCTTACTCCTGTTGGTTGAATGGATGACAGATTGATCAAAGACTGGATGAATAAGTGAATTTCTCGAGAGTGGAGACCTCATCTGTCTTTGAGCACTGCTGCATCCCCAGCACCAGCACAGTGCCTGGGAAATAGTAGGTGCTCAATTAATATAAGCTGAAGGGATGGACAGCTATGTCCTCAGTGTGTTTCACCAGCACAGGTGAGCATCTCATTTATTCTCACAACATTCCCCATTCAGAGTCCACATGCTTTCTGTCCTCTGGATTTTAACAATGCTAATGACATAAACTGTCTTCCTTTTCTCTCTTCAAATCCATGCACCCCAATTTCTCTAGAAGCTCTCCCTGATTAGCACAGTGCACCTGGAGCTCTCTCCCCTCTGAACCTTGAATTCCAGCACTATTTACTGCTTCTCTCTCATATGGTACAAAAGCCATCCTCATAGCCTTCTTGCATACAACTTGAGCTGCCTAACCCGACATCCAGGATCCATCATGAGCTGATCTCTGCTAGTTTCCACCACTGCCCTCCTGTAGCCAGTTACTCAGATGCACCATGCTCTTGCCGTTAGGCCTGCCTGATGTTGCACACGTGGTCCCCCTACCAGTACCACTCTCCCTGCTCCTTTCTCTGCTAGTGGGTTCCTTTAAGATTTAACTCCTCCGGAAGCCTCCTTTGGAGTCTCTCTCCATAGATCTCAGGCTGAGGTGCTCTTCCTTAGTCCTTATACTATAGTGTGATGGTCTGCCTACAGGCTGCCTTCCTCAGCAGACTTGGAGTTCCTTGAAGTCCAGTTGGATCATTTGTCCCTGTGTCCCCAGGGCCCAACAGAGCACCTCAAATCCCCATCCTCCAAGCCCCCCTAAGTATACTTTTCCAATGTCCCCTGTCTGAGACACTACGATTCACTGTCAGAGCCGTGCTCTCCCTCGCTTGGCCAGTTTAATAAAGTCAAGTTTCCCTGCTGGTTCTTGAATGGACTTCAACAGAACCGAGGGCAGTGTCTGGCACTAGTGGATACTTGGGAAGGTACCTGTAGGCAATGGAGGGATTGTAAAAGCAGACTGAGTACTGTGGATCAGACACGAATGATGGATTAAAATTTTGTCATTTTGTTATTATTCATGATTTTTCAAAAGGGTAGTTTGGGTTGACAAATATGTATTTACATTACTTTACCTTGGAGACAGCCAACCTCTCCCAGCTTGATCTATTATTTCAGAGACAGAAAAAATAACTTGCTTATCCTGAAAAGAAGGGGAAATTTATCTGAAAAAGTATTATTCTTTTATTCATCCAAACATACACACACACACAAATCCCTTCTCCCTTTGGTAGTGTAGTCTCTGACTTTTTAAAAATGGTTGTTCCTTTCTGCTTGAAAGGCTGTATTAGCTATCCAGGGAATACTAGCCCTTTCCTTGGACTCAAAAAAGTATTTTATCCATTAAAATCTAACCAGGGTGTAGTAACCATAAAATGCAGCCACTCTGTTAGGAAGACGGATATCCTCAAAGATTTATGTCTGGCCGTCTCAAAGAAAATGTGTAAGATGGAGTTTTCTCAGAGACTTCCTGGCTGCACTCCACCCCACACATAATTTCTGTTTGTATAAACCTCAGATCAAAACTCAGGAAGGGTTAAGGGAAACCTTTCTGAACCACAGGTTATGTCTGCTTACCACTCTCGGTTGACCGTTTGGAATGAATTAACCAGTCCCTAACCAGCACACAACTGGTGTTTGGATGGAATTAAGCAGCCTCTTCAGTCCAAATGCTCAGATCGTTTGGGGTCTCAGATTCCATCCAGATTTGGGATGAGGGTCTACTCAAAGTCATTTGCATGTCCCTATAATTGTGGCAAGAGATAATGAAAACACACCACACGATTAGTCTCCAGGATATGGTGGAGACTATCGGAAACATCAGAATTCGGGAAGGGGTGGAGAAGGGGGTGTGACTATTTTGAATGAACCTGAAAGAAAATACTTCCCGAACCTTCTTTCAGAAGGCAATTTCAGTTCCAATTTTTCATAAGGTTGGAAAAAGTTAAGCAAACGAGAACTATAGACACTTGTTTATAGAAGGTTTTTCTCTTTAATTGCTGTTTCTGTTTCATGAAAGAAAAGTCCCATAAAATAAAAGCTCGTTTCTGGTTCAGCGGAGCAGCGAGACTCCTGAAAATGCCACAAAAAAAGGCTGACTTGACTCTGGCCAGCTGAGGAGTCCTGAGGACTTGAAGGTCTATATATTTCCGTAGCAAGGTATGTGCTTTCCCACCCTCCACCCTAAAGGTCTCTCCATACATTTGAGACGGTTTTTAAAATCTGAACTGTGGGACCATCTGGTCTCTGGCAAGCATTCCAGACAAGTGGTTTTCTAAGAAGCCAAGTTCTGGTTTGACTCTTTGATTGGAAAAGTATCTATTTCACTAAGGGTGATAGGCCCCTGGATGTATTCTCACCAAAAAACCCATAAACCAATACTTGAAATGCCAGCAATGAGTTGTAGGGAATTCTTCTGGTCTGCCTTCAAGGACATAAAACATCACAAAGGTCTTCTCTTTGGCAGAGAAGGGCCTGGCATGAAGAGTTGGCCCAGGTGCGTGTGGAAAGAGTCAGACGTGGGAGTCAACAGGTTCGAATCCGGACTCTTCCACCAGCAAGCCAGTCTGACCTTAGGTGGGCCTCTTCACTTCTCCTGAGTCTGACTTTCCTCCTGTGTAAAATGGGGGCATTACCCTCAGCCTCGGGAAAGGTGGAGGCTCAGGGAGATGACATTTGCGTGATTCCTTCCACCATGCAGCAGGGCCTTACTAAGCATTGGTTTGAAATCCACCTCCCCACCATTCCAGCAGAGTGATGGAGACGCGAAACCTCTCCGAGGTCACTGAATCCCTTCCAAGACCTCCATGTGGGGTCTTCAAAGAAAACAGAGTTTTTCACCTGCTTTCATTAATGCAATTAACAGGCTCATAAACCCTGGGGCTGGTATAAGGCCCCAGACAGGAGGGATTCTAAAGATGGAGAGGAAGATATTTCCCCTTGGAGCTGGTGCCAAGAAGAGGCTGACCAAAAAACGCATGGGAAGTATTTGCTAATAACTCAATTAGACAACTAAATAGAGAGTAAGAATCACCAAGCCACATGCCTCAGGGCCAGACAGGTAGCATAGCCACGTCTGGTAACAGCAGGAGAACCCAGGCCCCATCTGAAGGCAGCTGCCAGCACCAGGGAAGTGTCATCATTCAGGAACGTGAGTCAGTGTGGCCTTCAAGAAAAGACAGAAATCTGGATGTACAAGCTTCTAAGTTTTTAATATTGACAGTTTTTTTTTAAATGTAAACATCTGTCTGCAGGCCAGATGGGTAGGGAGAGATGGCTGTGGTTTGAGGGCTTCACCAAGAAGGTGGGGCTCATGCCAGGTCTTGAATGGGGAGTGGAATTTAGATTTGCTTATTTGCGTGTACCATGTGGACACTTCTTGGGAGGTGGTATGGCTAGGTGGTTATGGACTGGGTGTCTGATTCCTCATCTGCAAAGTAAGAAAAATGAAGTCTGTTCGGAGGGCGATAGTGAGGGTCAAGTGAGATCAAGCACGTTAGATTCTGCACAATCAAGAGCTTGGTTGTATTAGCCATTGTTATCCCAATTATCTTGGCTGTTGTCATTGCTGTTGTTATCGAGAGCAGAGACAGATGGCATATACAGCTCTGCCACTCTTCACCATAGCTCACCCCATTTGGAGAGCCCACGCTTCCACTACTTTGACACAATGGTCCAGTGAAAGAGACGATACCCCCATTTTGCAGATGAGGAAACTGAGGAAGCACAGAAAAGTGAAGAACCCATGAGGGTTACACAGAAAGTAAGCTTCTGGAGGAAAGATGGGAACCCAGGTCTCCTCGGCTCCACAGCTCACCTTCCATCTGCTCCACCCACGCCCACAGGACCTGCTCCATGGAGTGTGTCCTGGATTCCACTAGCCCCACGCCCATTAAGCTTCTCGTGGGTTCATCTCACGTAGGCCCATGACAAACCGTCCTCACCTTGCCCGGCCCCACCACACAACCCCATCATAGGCTCCTCTGAATTGGGTTGTAAGGCTCGTACACAAAGCCCAGGAAGCATCTTGGACGCAGAAAAGAGTTTCACGGTGTTCCTTATAAAAGCACAACCTGACATGCAGCTGTTGTGTCAATGATCCCTCTATTCCCAATTGCCAAAAACCCCAAACAGCTTAAAACAAAAAGAAACTGGCTCCTGGTCTGCAGGTCCATGTCTACACGCTCACTCTGTTTTTATTAACTTGGCTTGTGGCTCCCAACCCGCAGGTCTGGGGCAGGTCTCCCAAGAGCGGGCACAGCTCTCCTCAGGACCCCACTGGGGAGGGGGACGCCAGGGCAGTGGGGTCAGGGAGCGAGGGCAGTCCGTACTGGGGCAGCACTCTCAGCCCACAAATGTCCCAGACACGGATGTTTTGGTCTCATCTTGAAGCCATTTCCAGCCAAGGCGGGGTTCAGGGGGCCGGTTGCCAACCCCAGACACTCACCCTCGGCCACGTTCGTTTGACAGACACTGCATGCCAGGAGTGCCATGTATTTGCAGCATCTGTACAGGGTCTTTGCATCCATGGGCCCTTGGCCATCGACCTTACTCAAATTCAAATATGAACAGTCAGAGAAGGGAAGCAACATCCAGAACATATCCAAACAGTGCTGCCCTCCCAACCCAGCACCAGGGACTGCCCCTCGGAGGGTAACTCCACTGTTTAAAAGGATCTTTTAGTCCCATATGTTCCTGTTAACAGTTTCAACTTATGATCAAATGAAGACACAGTGGTCTTTCCCATTGCCGCAAGGAAAGAAGACTGCACTGGACTTTTCAAGATACTGTGACTCTTCTTACTGGACAACGTATGCTTTTTGCTCTAAGTGCTTCTCTTTAAGACACAAATCTTCCTGTAAGACAGTAGATGTTAAGAACTCGGGCTCTGGAGGTGAACAGGCCTTAATTCATATCCTATTTGTATGATCTTGGGTGAGGCCCTTGATCGCCCTCAACCTCAGTTTACCAATCTGTAAAATAGAGATAGTATGTTTCTACAGAGCTGCTGCGAGGATCCATGAGAACAGATGCAAAGCGCTTAATTCAACAGCTGACAGTAGCTGTGCAACAAAAGGGAGCAATTATTATTATCACCACGGATCAAGAGGACACTGAGGCCTACAAGGTGGAGTGTGCAGCCCAACGTCTCCCAGTGAATGAATGACAAGGGTGACATCTGTTCTCAGGACCCCTTGGCTCTACAGCCCGGGACCCTAACCACTATTCCATCACAGCTTCTTTAAGGGAATCCAAAGCTGAGCATAGACACCCCTTCATGTTCACATACGTGATCATTCTATGCAGCTTTTGTTGGCCAGAGCAGAGCCAAACCCATCCCCCTCTTTCCTGCATCTGCAGAAGCCCCTCTGTCTGCCGAAAACCCAGGTTCAACGAGGACTTCCAGGAAGAGCAAAGTCACAGATTTTACACTGACACACACTGGCGTCTCCCAAGGCAAAGGAGATATTCACCCTTCCGGCCCCAACAGGACCACTTATGGGAGTTCGGGGGGATGCCTCTTGATCATCTCTACAGCCGTCAGCAGGGCCCTTCTCACATCCAGCATCAGTTGAATGGCTGGGCTATCACGTCTCAGAATTCTATTCCTAGGTCAATTTTGCATGGACTCGGGAGCCCGTGGCCTTGGGAATTCCACAACCACCCTGGGATTTCTCCCTCACCCTTCCACCCAAGTCCCGATCTAACACACAACTAACTGAGGTGTGCCCTCCACACTACGATCTTTCCCAGCCCTGCTCCTGCAGGTGGCAGCTGAAGTCATGTGCATAAGGACCCAGGTGTCTGAGGAATTCTCAGAGCCCTGTCCTCGATCCATTTGTCTGCAGACATTATCTAGACTGCACGTCTCCGAGACAGGCCACGACAGAGTGCATTACGAGGTGAGCCCGCCTTAGTTTTCCCTCCAGCTTTCCCCCTTTTTTTACTTCTTGGCCTCAGCACCCAAAGTCTTCTGGACATATTTTTCATTTTTCCAAATATCAATTGCTCTTTTATTCCCTCTTCGAAGCAGTGAGTAATAAGAGTTGTGTCTGGTCCTAAAATTCCGACTGAAATAAATTAGCCCAATGACCAACAGGAGGTGCCTAGAACAATAACAGCGGAATATTTGGCATATTACAAAAGAACCCCTGGATGTCAAAGTACAGTAAGTCTAGAAGCACATTACAGGGCTATGTTGCCAAAACGGGTATGCAATGAGCCATCCAGGCAGCAGAACGCCTCATAAATTAATCCCGCTTTTTTTTTTTTCATTTTTGGTCCACTATTCACAGTTCTACTAGCCCTCTGGTTAATGGGGTATGCAGAAGGGTATTTTTGGTGTGGCCCGCGTCCCCAGCAGGCAAGCATATGCCAAAGCTGTGTGCAAATGTATACATTTGTCCCCTCATTCGTCTGGCATCCCAGGTGCCACTTGCTGCAGTAACAGGGGCAGGGAGAGACACAGACTTTGGAGGTAGCAAGCTGTTAACAAATACTGAGCTCCTACTAAGTGCCAGGCATTGTGCTAAGTTCTGGGGATGCCGCAGAGGATGACAGGGAGATGGTCCGTGTCCTCAGGGTGCTGGTAACTCAGACACGCCTCAGTCGATCTGAGCTGGGTCTCCATCTTAGAGCAGATGCGAGATGGGGACAGCAAGCAATGGTTTGATCTGCATCCCAAATCCCTCTTTTCCTTGAAGGAATCCCCCAGATGTGAGGCTTGGGAGGAGTGGGGGCCAGACACAGCCCTGTCTCCCACTCTGCAGAAGCAACAGAAGCCCAGATTTTCCTCCCTACCTGGGCGGGTGGACAGGGGCCAGGCCTGTGACAAGGCCCAGTCTAGCCATTGCCCCAGTCCAGAGCTTTGAATCTTCAGGGAATGTCCCAGACACTGTGGTGGGCTGGAACAAGTCCCCCAAAGATATCTATGTCCTAATTCCTGGAACCTGTGACTGCTACTTTATATTGCAGAAAAGGACTTTACAGGTGTCATTAAATTCAGGATTTTGAACCTCAGTTATCTGGGTGGGCCCCAATGCAATCCATGTATCCCTATGAGAGGAAGATTTCACACACACAGAAGCAGCAGCAATGTGACCATGGAGGCAGAGACTGGAGTGATGAGGCCACAAGCCAAGGAATGCTGGCGGCCACCAGAAGTTGGAAGAGACAAGGAAGGGATTCTCCTCTAGAGCCTCCAGAGGGCATGCAGTCAGCCTGATGCCTTGGTTTCAGCCCAGAGATACTGACTTTGGACTTCTGGTCTCCAGAACTGTGCGAAAGTTAACTTCTGTTGTTTTAAGTCACTTAGTTTGTAGCAATTTGTTATAGAAGACAGGTAAGCTAATGCAGACACCAAGAGAATTTGGAATTCTTTCATGTCTTTGGGATCCACCATTTGCCCTCATACAATTCTGGGTTCAGAATGTTCCTGTGACATGCCCTAGCCTGTGGTTCCTCTCTCTGGATCTCCAGCCTCTCCATCTATTCTTCCAGGAGCTCCCTTCGGACCTCCCTCCAAAACTTATCTTCTCTAAATTCAGCAAACTATAAGGACTTCTGTTGCCTGCCGTCGTCGGTAAGAGGCCCCACACGGCCAGGCTGTTATGAAAATCAGGGACAAGCCATGTTGGAGCCCAGCACAGCGCCCATCCCACAGCAGACACACAATAAATCAGAGTTCATAAACCAGTGGCCTGCATTTCACCCAGTGCATTTTTTGTTTTTTTCCTAAAGTTGAATTTGTTACCAACATTTATGAGTCAGGAGATTTCACATAAAAGACTGAATTTCTAGCTTCTCTTGAAAAAAGTCAGAAGGCCTTATGACACCGGATCTTACATTCTCACGGCAACAATTGGCTGGCCTTTCCAGACATGCATGTTATAATTTGCCACAGTCCCCACCAGGCCTTTTCGTTGTACACCCAGCCCACTCCTCTCATTTTATTAATTGTTCAGTACCTCTATGCATTTGAGTTTGTAATCCTTGTTACACAGGCAAGTCAGACCCAGGTGAGGACTGGGTTCCAGTGTAAGACCCAGGTTGGGAGGTCTTTGCCCAGGATGCTCAGTCTCCCCAGATTCCCTTTCTTCTCCCCTCCAGCTAGCCAAAACTGCCTCCTTTATGGAGCCATCCCAGTCTCCCTTCTCCATACCCCATTAGGCCCCACACATTCTTATCCAGGCTTGCCTATTAGACCACGTGTATCAGTTTTCTGGATAGATTTTTTCATAGAAAGTCTTTGCCTTCTTAAATTTACTGGGCGTGACTTTTGCATTGAGTTGGCACTGGAGCAGCCAGTCTATAAAGACTGGAGAAACAAGGAAGAAAAAGGAGGGGGGAAAGGAGAGAGAGAGGGAAGGGGAGAGGGAGGGGGGCTAACTGGTTTCCTACTTTGAACCAGACCCTATCCAGTTAGATCATCCCAGTTGGCCCTCCCAGTATCCCCACAAGACATACGTTATTACTGGTCTCATCTTTCAGATAACTGAGACTCAGAAACACCGTGACACAAGGATTCGAACCCACATGTGTTTGGGAGACAGAACTCAAGCACAGAGCACTGCTTGGTCTCCGCCTGGTAGGTATGGGCAGACGGCTCCCTGCAAACGGTATAATTTTTCCATTAGTGATTTGCCTGGGACTCTTTTTTCACCCACACATTTTCCATTCATCCCCCCACTCCCCCATTCACTCCCACGTTCACTCAGGAAGCCTAATTCCCAAGTCCGCGGTCCCTCCCTCCTTTCTCATCCCCTCCCTCTTCCTGTACTGGGTAGTGGAGTGCTGGCTGGCAGGGGAGGTTGGAAGGCACCCCGCCCAGAGCCCCAGCTCCTAGCACCTACCCTGCCCCAGCCCGCAGCCCACACCAGCTTCTGGGCAGGCGCTCTGAGGGCCGGGCAGGGATGCTTGGCTTCCCTCAGTTTCCTGCCCCAGGAACTGGCCCTCAGAACTAATCACAGAAGCTCCCCAACTCATCAATGCTCTTCAGAGCAGTTTCCTGGAAGAATTCATTGGGTTTCTAGGAAAATGTTTCCGGTTGTCTTCTCTTTCCATGGCTGTAATTCATTACTTTCGATATGCCACAATTAGTTTAATGGGCAGTCCTGGAGTATCTGCATTTCACATTTGAAACGTTTCCTGGAGGTAAAACCCAAGAAGCCAGTAGCTGCCCATGTGCAAGACCATGGAGATGACGCAGATGGCCTTGTGAAGAGTCCCCGGGTGGGAGCAAGAGACTTGAGATCTGGTCTCTTTTTTCCGAATGGCTTGGGCAGATCCCTTTCTTTTTCTGGTCTTGAGTTTTCCCATGGAAGGGGCAGTATCTCATGGCAGTCAAGACCCTGGGTGCTGGAATCAGACCCACGGAGTTCAGATCTCGGCCCTGCTTCTCTGTGTAACTTTAGGAAAGTGACAACCACTGTGAGCCTCAGTCTCCTCATCTGTAAAATGGAGATAATAATATAATTTGCCATCCAGAGTTGAAATGATAATACAGTGAGTCAATGCATATAAAGCACTTTGCATAGAGCCCCGTGCTCAGTAATTTCTTGACGTTTCTTAGCTGTGGATGATAATAATAATAAGGATACGCAGGAGAAAGGGGAAGAAGAAGGGATGGAGATTGTTTGACATTCCTGGGTGCCAAACTGGGGTCGTCATGAAATTGAAGAGGAAAGAGGGAATATAGCTACTTTTGATATTTCAAAAAGCTTAATGAGGACACAGCTACTCACCCACAATAAAGCCACAAAGGATAACGAGAATGGGAGTTTTCTTTGCTTTTGGCTGAAATTACATTAACCCCTTGGGGTAAACTAAAAGGCTTTGGAGTTAAATAGACCTGCACTCAGACCCCTAGCAGAGTGTATGATCTTGAATAAGGAGAGTAACGTCCAGACAGACAGACAGCCCCGATCTTGCAGGGCAGTTATGAGGATTAGATGAGATAATGTATGGAACGCACTTAACAGGGGTCTGGAACAGAGTTGATAACTCAGCACGTGACAGCTACTATGGCGAACAGCCTTCCTCGGCTACCCTGGGCCTCAGCCTCTTCATTGGTAAAATTAAAATCATACCACCTGCTTTCCTCATTCAACAAATATTTTCCGATCCAAGTACTATAAATACAAAAATGCATTCACCAGACATAGTTCAGGGCCTCTCAGAACCCACATTCTGAAGTTGCTCATTATTCATCCATTCAACAAATATTTTTACTGAACATTTAGTACGTAACAGGCTGCATAATGGGATTTAGAGATACAATGGCTAGTAAAACAGACTTAATCCCCAACTATCTACAGAATTATAGCCTGGAGAAGATGTAATAAATAAAGTAGTGAAATGCCTAGCATACAGTAGGTGCTCAATTAATAAAAGTTATCTGGGTGCTAATCAGGAACTTCGTATGTGTCACTTCGGGAAACTTAGATCACCAAAATGTTGAAAATGAATGATTTCTCAACACATGAAATTTCTTTGGTAGATGGAGGCTTTTAAAATATGAGGGGAGTGCAAAGTAAATGAAATATTTAAATATACACTTAAAACATGTATAGGATCTGTATGCTGAAAACTACAAAATGCTGATCAAAGAAAACCTAAATCAATGGTAAGGCACACCACACGCATGGATTGGAAGACACAATACAATAAAGATGACAGTTCTCCCCCAAGAGATCTGTAAGTTTAATGCAATTCCTGTCAAAATTCCAGCTAGCAATGTTTTGTTTTGTTTTGTTTTTGTAGACATAGACATCTTATTCTAAAGCTTATATGGAGGGCTTCCCTGGTGGCGCAAGTGGTTGAGAGTCCGCCTGCCGATGCAGGGGACGCGGGTTCGTGCCCCGGTCCGGGAGGATCCCACGTGCCGCGGAGCGGCCGGGCCCGTGAGCCATGGTCGCTGAGCCTGCGCGTCCGGAGCCTGTGCTGCGCAACGGGAGAGGCCACAACAGTGAGAGGCCCGCGTACCGCAAAAAAAAAAAAAAAAAATAAAGCTTATATGGAAAGGCTTAGGCCCTAGAAGTGCTGAAAATAATCTTGACAAAGAACAAAGTGGGAGAAATCACTCTACTCAATATTAAGGCTTACTGTATAGTTATAATCAGGACAGTTGGTGTTGGTGTGGGGATCAATACATAGATCAATGAAACAGAGCAGAGAACCAGAAATAGCCCCACTCAAATATGTTCAGCTTATTTTTGACAAAGATGCAAAAGAAATGCAAAGGAGAAATGAAACCATTTTCAACAAATGGTGCTGGAGCGAATGGACATCCACAGGCAAGAAAATGAACCTTGATCCAAACTTGACACCTTATACAAAAATTAACTCCAAACATATCATGGACTGGGAGGTGAAGCATAAAACTATAAAACTTTTTAAAAATAGGAGAAAATCTCCTGCTTCTAGGGCTAGTGAAGAGTTCTTAGATTTGACACCAAAACCCATGACTCACAAAAGAAAAAAATCGATAAGTTGAACATCAGCGAAATTAAAACCTTTTTCTCTGCAAAAGTCCATGTGAAGCAGATGAAGAGACAAGCTACAGACTGGGAGAAAATATTTACAAACCATACATCCATCTAGTATCTGAAATATACAAAGAACTCTCAACACTTAACTGTAAAAAAAAACCAATCCAATTAGAAAATGAGCAGAAGATGTGAACAGACGTTTCACTGAGGAGGAGATACAGATGGCAAAAAGGCACGTGAGAAGATGTTCAACATAATTAGATATCAAAAAAATGCAAATCCGGGCTTCCCTGGTGGCGCAGTGGTTGAGAATCTGCCTGCTAATTCAGGGGACACGGGTTCAAGCCCTGGTCTGGGAGGATCCCACATGCTGCGGAGCAACTAGACCAGTGTACCACAACTACTGAGCCTGCGTGTCCGGAGCCTGTGCTCCGCAGCAAAAGAGGCCGCGATAGTGAGAGGCCCGCGCACCGCGATGAAGAGTGGACCCCGCTCGCCACAACTAGAGAAAGCCCTCGCGCAGAAACCAAGACCCAACACAGCAAAAAATAATTGATTAATTAATAAACTCCTACCCTCAACATCTAAAAAAAAAAAAAAGGGAAACCTTAAAAACAAATGCAAATCCAAACCACAATGAGATATCACTATATACCTACTAAAATGTCTAAAATAAATAATGAAAACACCAAGGCTAGGGAGTATGAGGAGAGACTGTATTGTTCCTGTATTGCTGATGAGAATGTAAAATGGTACAGCCACTCTAGGAAATAGTTTGACAGTGTCTTATAAAATTATCATGCAATTACCACATAATCCAGCAATTGTCCTCTTACACATCCCAGAGAAATAAAAACTTAGGTTCACACAAAAACCTGTATTGGCATACCTCGGAGATACTGGTTCCAGACCACCACAATAAAGTGAATATCATAATAAAGCGAGTCACACAATTTTTTTGCTTTCTCAGCACACATAAAAGTTATGTTTACACTATACTGTAGTCTATTAAATGTGCAACAGCACATTTTTTTATGTCTAAAATGATGTGCATACTCTAATTAAAAATACTTTATTGCTAAAAATGCTAACCATCATCTGAGCCTTCAAGGAGTTGTGGTAGTAATATCAAAGATCACTGATCACAGATCACCATAACAAACATAATAATAGTGAAAAAATTTGAAATATGGCAAGAATTACCAAAATGTGACACAAAGACATGAAATGAACAAATGCTGTTTCTCCATGCAGGGTTACCACAAAACTTCAATTTGTAAAAAATGCAGTATCTACGAAGTGCAATAAAACAAGGTATGCCTATACAAGAAAGCCCGTATTAGCTTTACTCATAAAAGCCAAAACCTGGAAACAGCCCAGATGTCTTTCAGTGGGTGGCTGGTAAACTGTGGCACATCCCTGCCATGAAATACTACACACAAAAAGAGAGGGACAGACTACCGATGCAGGATAATCGGGGTGAATTTCCAGGGGATTATGCTAAGTACCAAAAAGCCAGTCTCCAAAGGTCACAGACTATTTGATTCCATTGATACGACATTTTTGAAAAGATAAAATTTTAGAAATAGACAACAGATCAGTGGTTGCCAGGAATTAGAGACAGTGTGGGTGAGGGGGGGGCGGAAGGGAGGGGGCGCGGATCAAACGGCAACACAGAACCCTGTGGTTTGGGAATTCTTCTGTATCATGACTGTAGTGGTGGATACCCAAATCTAGCCATGTGACAGAATTATTTAGAATTAAACACACGCACAAATGAATACAAGTGGAACTGGGGAGATTTTAATAAGATCGATAGATTGTATCCATGGCAAGAGCCTATGTTACCATCAGTGGAAACTGAGTAAAGGGTACCCAGGATCTCCTATACCATTTCTTACAATTGCATGTGAATCTACAATTATCTCAATAAATGCAGTTAAAAATATTTTATTGTTTTTTTATTTAAAGACTTGCATCTTATAAAAAAATTTGAAAAGAGAAGAAAAAGGATCAGAAAAATCACCATCCTGAAATAAAATCTTTTGGTGTATTTCTTTCTGGCCTTTGCTTTTTACATTTATATGAAAAACAAGTTGGGGCTAAACACCAGGGTGGTGCAGAGTGGGGGCCTGACTGTCCCCACCTTCTGTGACATCAGAATTCATGGCTTGAGAGATGCTTGGTGACCAGAGGCCGGGGAGGTGAGGGTACCCTGTTCCACCCAGGCAGCCTGACCTGAGATCATGGTGATCCAACAGGTGCACAGCAGGGGGCGAGTGGCAGCTGAGAGAAGGGGAGGTCACTCTGACGACAAGAAACAGGTGAGGCCAGACCAGGCGTACATGGCTTTCCTCCCATCTGGACTCCATTTGACACTCCAGGAAGACTGTAAGGCCCTCAAAGTCAGGAACAGGCTTTCAGCCCGACACTCCCTAGAGCCCAACCTGGTGGAACACAGCAGGGCTCAGGAGCTTCTTCCAGAAGTCATTGACACTCTTATTTAATTCTCCACACTGCCAGCAGAAGCTATGCTCCAGGAGGGCTGGGATTTTTATTTAGCTTCCTGCTGTATTCCTAGTGCCTAGAATAGCACTTGGTACATAACAGGTGCTGAATGAATGAACCGAAATAAATAGGATAATACACCTGAATTGGAGAGGTCATGGAGCTTTTGTTCTTCGGGCTGAAATTCAAACCTCACATAGGATTTTGTCAAAATGGAAAATGTCAGCAATTATGTGCACAGCCTGGTGCTTCTACCCCTCTCTGTTTCATGACATTCCCGAGAAGCAATTATTAGCAAATGGGTAAGCTGAGGTCGGAAAGGCAAAAGGCCAGACAGCAGGGACATACTGGGATTTGAAGGCCAGAACCCTTAGCAAGGTGACCCTGCACTCCACCGCCTCCCAGGTGGAGAACTGAGGGAAAGATGTAAAAGGAGGCTGGGAAGGTCATCTGGGCCTTGCACACTGTGGAAAGGGGTGGGATTTTATTCTGAGATTAGTAAGAAGCCATTGAGGGGTTTTAAGCAGAGCGATACATGACTGACCTATATATGTTTTCAAAAGATTTGTTCATTCACACATTTAATACACGTTCCAATGCTTCCTTTATGCTGGACTTTGCAGGGCTCCCATTATGCTGCAGCTTTTGCTAAAAAAGCGTCCCACGAACCTCAAACCCCAGGAATGCTCCTTTTAGAAAAGTCATTTAAAATGTTCTGTGGTTTGGGGAATGCTGATACCCTCGTTCCCTTCTTGGAGATTTACACAGCTCGTTCACATAATGAAGGCTCTGACAAGTCCTGCAGCAAGGAAATCCACATAACTCTGTTTACCACAGCATCTCCCAAATCAATTCGATGACAGAGTCCCCACCTTGCCTTTTTGAAAGACCTTTCAGCATATATCAAAATCCACTTTACAGGTGAAGAAACTGAGGCTCAGAGAGGAGAAGTGATTTGGCTCAGGCCCCACGACAGCACAAGAGAAGGACTAAAACTCAATTTTAGTCCCTGTTCCCTGCCTTTGTCTCCACCCTGCACACACACACACACACAAAATAGCAGCAAGTATGCTGGTGAAGACACCATCCTGTAACGCACATTGACAGAGTGGTTAAAGAGACAGAAGAGCTTTCAGACCACACAATGTTCATCAGCCGTTATAAAGAATGAGTCAGTTCTATGTGTCTTAGATAAAGAGAGTCCCAGGGAATATTGTTAAGAAATTTAAAAAGTGCCCTAAGCTGAAGTGTACAATGACTTCACCTTGGGTGTCCACACCCAGGCAGCTGCTACCCAGATCAAGCTATAGAGCACGTCCAAGTTTCCTCCAAGGCCCCTCCCAGCTCACACTCCATAACCACGATTCTGAGTTCTATCATCACAGACGAGTTTTGTACGTCCCTGAATTTCATGGGAATGGAATCAAACAGTGTGTCCCTTCATGACTGGCTTTTTTCACTCTTAGTGTGTGTGACAGACTCAGTCACGTTGCTGCTACGTAATTAATTTTTACTTTTTTTTTACAGTTAATAATAATACAGTTGCCACTATATATTTTTGAAAAGCTATCCAGGGAAGAGACAAATTATGCAAATCTCTTACCTTCTTTGTTTGTGGTAGCCAGTCTAAATCTTGCTTCACAGAGACAGGTACATAAGAAATGTATTATTTCAAGTCAGATTAAATCTGGCTCAGCCCACATCCAGTGAGCTGGGGGGAAAGTCAATGTCGGTCACTACTGTGTCCACCTTAATCCTCTCTCCACTTTTGTTTGCCCCTGACACCATCACTGTCCCAACTCACATTGTCTGTTGAAAGCAGTTGTCTCTGAATTCCCTGTGCTAAGACCTCCCAGCCACACCACGAGGGCCACCCAGGAGAGGGAAATGGGCCCCTCCCAGACTCAGATTCCCCCTCTATCTTCTCCCACCTCTCCAAAAGGCTCTCAGTTTTCTCCCCTTCTGATCCTGGCACACCCATCAGAATCTCCTAAATGGTCTTGGACTGACCCAAGTTCCAGGGAGCAAGGTTGTCTTCAGGCAGCCGTTTCATTCCTGCACCCAAACCCCAAGAGGTAGACTTCCAATTGCAGCCTTAACACAGTAACTGGGGCTAAACTAGCCCTCCCATTCATTGTAAGCAGCCATGAAATTGATAAAATAAATGAAGCAACTATTTTCCGGTGAGGGCAGCAGACAGCACAAAAGTGCAAAATCCCTGAGAAAAGAAAACTGGTGATTGCCTCAACTCTTTCTCAACGATGGCTGCACCAAGAGTTAGAGGGCGAACAGAGCCCAGCAGTCCTGCTGAGCTGCAGAGAGTCTGCGCAACTGAAGCAGCTGGACTCCGTAGGACAAGGCGTTGGAGAGAAAGAAGAGCTGTGTGTTGAGAGGACCCCAAAAGCCCAGGCGGGGATCTCCATGACTTCTTGGCTGTGGGCTGCATGCAAAGGATTAGATAACCCACGGCTTACCAGACAGCAGCTGCTATGGCGTTTAGAGCAGAGATGCTGGAAGTCCAGCAGTGCTGGAGGTGGATGGAATTCTGATCCAGCTAGAACCACGAAACCCCTTAAGATCCCAGGCATCCATTTGAGAGCACACATATATGTACAGACATACACACACACATATATATTCTATACTCATACAATATAATATCACTCATCAATAACCTCGAACATGAAAACATGGAGACATCTCAGAAGCATTATGTGGAGTCAAAATAGCTCAACAAAAAAGTATATGATATATGGTTTCATTGATGTGAAGTTACAGAAGAGGCAAAACGGCTCCACGGTGACAGAGAGCAGATGAGCGGTTCCCTATGGCAGGGGCGGGGGTAAAGAGGGGGTTGGCCGCAAAAGCACATACAGGAACTTTCTAGGATCATGGAAATGGTCTACATCTAGATTGGAGTGGTAGTCCACAAGCACAGACATTTGTCAAAACTCATCAAACTGTACATGTAAAATGTGCATTTTACTGTATGTGAATTATACCTCAATAAAGTCAACTCCTTTTAAAGATCATTTAAAAGAAAACATGCAAAAGCGAGGCAAGGAATGAGAACAGAGGTGGGCCTTCCTTCTCAGCAGGGAGAAAGGAGGGCAAACACCAATGAAATGTCAGTAAGTTGCCATGTTATCTAATTCTGCAATATTTGCGGGTTTTGTAGTAAGTACACGTGACTTAAGATCATTAGAAAAAAGTTCAGCTCTAACCATGACCTTATAGCAGCCCCACGCCTAGCCCTCTGCGAGGGAAGCAGGGATGCACGTATACCCTCCAGAAATTCACCTCTTCCCTCCTCCTCTTGTTGCCCCCAGCCACTGTTGGCGTTGCTGATCTTGGTGCTATATGTGGGCACAGGAATATCAGGTAAGCATTCTGGAATCCGAGGAGGAAGGAGCCACGTCCACACAGAGTCAGGAGCATATTCTGGAGATGGCTGCATGCCAAGGGGCATGATCAACCGAGTTTATTCCAACTCACTCTTCTTTCCCTTATTAAGAGGTGGTGGTTGTGCCTGTTTCAGGAAGAAGCTGGGGGGTGTCAGAAAGAATCAGAGAATGTAACTACGTCCAGAATCCTATGACTTCCCAGGTAACATATTCAAGAAGGTACTGAGGGACGTCAAGCTTGGCTGAGGAAATCTGAGAAGGCTTTCCAGAGGTGTCATTGATGGGTCTCGGCCGGGTAGAGAAGGTGGGGGTGGGTACTTTGGGCAGAAGGAAAGCGTTGCAAAGGCTCGGGGAACTTTCAGAAACCAGTGGCAAGGGAGGGTCTACATGAAAAGGCTCAAGGTGCAATGTGAGTGTCTGCCTTTCAGGTGTTTGAATACCAGACCAATGACCCCTCAGAAGAGCCAATCAAGGTCATCAGGACCTGGTGGAAGGAGAACTTGCATGTTTTCGTGGAGAAGCTAGAGAAAGAGGTGCGAGACCTGGAACAGCTGGTGCGAAACCTGGAGGAGTGGCTGGATGCCCTCCTGGGAGACGGGTACCCAGAGGAGCCCGGCGCCACCCTCAAAAATCACTCGTGGGCTTCCCTGGTGGCGCAGTGCTTGAGAGTCCGCCTGCCGATGCAGGAGACGCGGGTTCGTGCCCCGTTTCGGGAGGATCCCACATGCCGCGGAGCGGCTGGGCCCGTGAGCCATGGCCACTGAGCCTGCGCGTCCGGAGCCTGTGCTCCGCAAATGGGAGAGGCCACAACAGTGAGAGGCCCGCATAACGCAAGAAAAAAAAAAAAACAAACAAACAAAAAAAAAATCACTCGTGAGGGGCCAGAGCTGGGACCTGGGCAGGAGGCCAAGTGGAAGGGGGCAAAGATTCCCAGGGGTTCCTCTAAGTAGGGCTGAGCTGTGACACTTGAAGTTTAAGGCAGCCAAGAAAATAAAGTAGTTGAGACACTGAGAACGCTAGTTGTCACCACTGCTGGTCCATGAAAGCTGAAATCAGGTCAGGAAGACACCAGGCTCTGCTGAGATACCATCACTTGTAGCAGGACTCTGGTGCACAGGAACCAACACCAGCCTCAGAGCCAGCCACAGGGTCAGGACCCTTCTCTTCCACTTTACTTGAGTCACTGTGCAAAATTCCTCAACCTCTCTGCAACAAAATATCTCATTAATAAGAATCAGGGAAACAGACTTTGCCTCACAGGGTTACACTGAGGATCAAAAGTGTATATATCGTGTATGTCTGGCATATAGTAGGTACCTGACAGACAGTTCTTCCTTTTTCACATTCCTTTTTCCTTCCTCCTTGGAAGTCAGCAGGAGGATGCTGGGTCCAGAGTCTACAGAGAGTATGTGGCAACTCAACCTTCTGACACTGCTGGTAGAAGTGTAAGTTTCCGGAACCCTTCTGGAGGGCAATTTGGTGAGAGCTATCAAATTCACAAATGCATTTATCCCTTGACCCAGCAATCAACTTCAGCGATTTATCATATGTATCAATATATGCACACTGTGAAGTTACATACTTTGCTTCTAATAGCAAAAAAAAAAAAAAAAAAAAAAAAAAGGAACAATCCAAATGAAAATGACATCAGTAGGGGCACTGGTAAGTACATCCAAACAACGAGATACCCTGTAGCTGTGAAAGAGAAAGAAGACAAGGCTTTCCTACTGATATGGAAAAGCCTGAAAGATATGTTGCTAAATGAAAGAAATGAGTCCATATTTTACTGTTGATGACGAAGTTGTGATTGAATACACATAAAAACTCTAGATGGACACAAAACAGGGGGAGCTTGAAGGGAGTTGAACTGGGGCAAATTTATGACAAGGACGGGAGGGAAACTTTCCACTGTTTACTTTTCACACTTTCCTATTTTCAAACTATGTGAATGTTTTGCCTATTCAAGTATTTTTTTAAATAAAATTACCTATTATTTTGCTTGCAGACAAGGACTGGAATACAGTGTATACAAGCAAAAATAACAATATCACTATGATGAAATTATGAGTGACTTTTAATTTTTTTTCTTTTTGGCCATGCTGCACGGCACAGATTGTGGGATCTTAGTTCCCTAAGCAGGGATCGAAGCTGTGCCCCCCTGCAGTGGAAGCACAGAGTCCTAACCACTGGACCACCAGGGAATTCCCTAATTTTTTAAAAACAGTGCCAAGAGAAAACCTCTCTCTTTTGATTATTTTTATTAAGCAATGAGAATGCTTGTCTAGGATTTTCCCTTTTCCCCTTGACTTCCGGGAAACTCAGAGTTCAGCTGTCCATTAGAGGAATTATATTGGCCTCACTTCTTTAGTTTATTTATTACCCCTTCTTATGACTTTTTTGTTTTTTATTTTAATGGAATTGTTATATATCTGCCAATTATTAGGACCACCTCCAATCTTTGAAAAGTCATGAGGGTTCCAGTTAAAATAATCTCAGAGGATATCTGACTTACAGGGAACGTCACAGCAATCCATTTGCCAGAAGGAATGAATCAATTGTCATTTGGGTTGGAAAAAGTCTTTGCAAGTTATGGTCACAGTTTGCCTGGGGGTGGGAACCAGAATCTGTTTTTTCTCATTTGCAGCTATTTCAGCAAGAGTTCTACAGGAAGGGGTTGATTGATATTTCCTGGTGTTCATGTTTACTATTACCATACAAGTTGTAGTTATAAATCCAAAATCATGTATATTATGTATGTTCTATGGGTACTTTAAAGGGTTCTCGGGCGTAAATTTGACAATATACAATATACAATTAAGCCTAAGACACACTTTAGACTTTAAACAGTTTAGATGTTTATATATGTAATTTGGGGGATACACGAAAAAAAAGAAAGCAGACCCTAGATCCTTGAGGAGTGGGACCACCCCCGTGGACGTTACCAGAGCCTTTGAGGAGTTAGTCCCCTGAAAGCTCTTGGATGCCACTTCCCCTCCCCCACACACACAAAGTGCCTAATAGGGACCCACTGACGGTGGTTACTGTTGGTTTCCTGACTTGTGAGCCCATAAAGAACAGCGAGCCCTTCAGGGTGGCTCAGGCCATGAGGCCCAACAAGGGAACCGGGATCTCACAGGAATCGAGAGCATATCACGACATGGGCTGGTGGAGACTGGAACAGGAAGGTCTTTATGAACCCAAGGTATCCACCAAGGCACTCCAGGAGCCCTCGCTGCAAGAATCTGGGTTCTCTCCAGTGTTCCACCTTTACCTTGCCTTTCTCCGGGTCTCTGCTTCCCTTTGTGTGACGGCTCCATCTCGTCTGCTTCCAGTGGCTTCCTTGCCCTCCACTCTGTGTATCCCTTCTTGAGCTCCATGCTTCTGAATCCTCATAACTCTGATTCAGTCCTAGTCTCACAGGCCTCTCTCTTCCTCACGACCTTCTAACTTCTACTGACCATGTGATTCTGCCCGTATTTCCCAGGTCCAACTCTAGGGGGAGTGGATGGGATACAATTGGCCCATCTCATTCACTGGAGTTTCTGGTGCTGAGCCAGGCTCTGTGCCAGGCAGCCTTTGGATTGAGTGAGCTTGGGGAGGACCAGGTGCTCCGGGACAGAGCTGCTCATACAAGAAACAGCCTGGGCCCCTTCCTGACAAGAGGCTTTGGACCACACGTGATGACCTGATTTACATTTCCCAATGGGGTCAAAACGTGGCAGAGAGAGTGACGGCAACCCTCGTACCTGGAGCCCCAAGAGTCTATATCAGCGAAGCAGAATTGTGTGAGACAAACATTCAAAGGCTGAACACAATTGCTGAGAATGAGGTGGGAGGGGCTTGACCACCAGAACCACATAGATGCATGGGGCAGCCCAAACAGAGAAGATTTAACTCTCTGCCTTCACTTCCTGGGTGTGAAAAATACAAATGACACACTTCAAAATAAGAGTATGACTACCTTCTATAACTTTGAAGTCTTATAATTTGAATGATTTTAGCAAAATGTTGCCCAGTAAACCTATTAAGGGGCCCACTTTCATATCCACAGAGTGGATTTCCCTTGAGAAGAGAAAAAGTCTTTTGCTTAAGAAGGCAACTCTACATTTCTCCAAAGAAGACACACAGATGGCCAACAGTCACATGAGAAAATGCTCAACATCACTAATTATTAGGGAAATGCAAATCAAAACTACAATGAGGTACCACCTCACACTGGTCTGAATGGCCATCGTCAAAAAGTCTACAAATAATAAAGGCTGGAGAGGGTGTGGAGAAATGGGAACCCTCTTGCACTGTTAGTGGGAATGTAAATTGGTGCAGCCACTATGGAAAACAGTATGGAGATTCCTTAAAAAACTAAAAATAGAGTTAGTATATGATCCAATAACCCCACCCCTAGGCATATATCCAGAGAAAACCATAATTCGAAAAGATACATATACCCCAATGTTCATAGCAACACTATTTATAATAGCCAACATATGGAAGCAACCTAAATGTCCTTCAACAGATGAATGGATAAAGAAAATGTGTGTGTGTGTGTGTGTGTGTGTGTGTGTGTGTGTAGACAATGGAATACTACTCAGCCATAAAAAAGAATGAAACAATGCCATTTGCAGCAACATGGATGGACCTAGAGATTACCATGCTAACTGAAGTAAGTTAGAAAAAGACAAATATCACGTGATATCGCTTATATGCAGAATCTTAAAAAAATGATACAAACTTATTCACAAAACAGAAATACACCCACAGACATAGAAAACAAACTTATGGTTACCAAAGGTGAAATGGGAGGAGGGGTAAATTAGGAGTTTGGGATTAACATATACACACTACTATATATAAAATAGATAACCAACAAGGACCTACTGTATAGCACAGGGAACTATACTCAATATACAAGGGAGAAGAATATGAAAAAGAATATATATCTGAATCACTGCCCTGTACACCTGAAACTAACAGAACATTGTAAATCAACTATACGCCAATTAAAAAAGGAAAGAAAGAAGGAAACTCTTCCCAGCTTCTTCCATTCAATCAAGATTGTGAATAAGATATACACACTATGAGGGACTTCCCTGGTGGTCCAATGCAGAGGGCACGCGTTCGACCCCTGGTCGGGGAACTACGATCCTGCATGCTGCATGGCACAGCCAAAACAAAAACCACATACACAATACTATATATAAAATAGATAACCAACAAGGACCTCCTGTATAGCACAAGGAACTCTACTCAATATTTTGTAATAACTGATATGGGAAAAGAATCTAAAAAAGAATGGATATATGTACATGTATAACTGATTCACTTTGCTGTGCACCTGAAACTAACACAACATTGTAACTCAACCATACTCCAATAAACATTTTTTAAAAAAGAAAGAAGTATCGATTGGACCACGCGTGTGCCAGCCACCGACGAATGAGACGTTTATAGGCTAATGGTGAAAACAAATGAAAGAAACAAGTAGAAAAGTCAGGACAAGGCAATTTCGGAGAATAATAAATAAAAGAGTGGAAACGAGACCACTTAGCAAATCACTGTAGTTCCAGGTAGAAATGGAGGCCTGACGTGGGGGAAAAGTGCCCAGAATCAGGAGACATTCTGAAAATGTATTCAGCGGGACCTGCTGATGGGTGAGAATGTGCGAGAAGAGTCTAGAAAGCTGTTGGCCAGGCCTCAGGACTTCCTTTCTCTTCAGCAAGGAGGAACCTGAGCCATGAGTCAGGTTTTGACCCAGGTAGCCCACGAGGGCAAGATGGAAGAGACAGGCTTGGTCTGGTTAAAGGGAAAGTTGGCCAGTTGGAAAAAATGTCATGACCACTCAAGTATCCACATTTCTTTCCTTTGTCTCAGGCACCTGGAGCATGAGGTCAGCATTACAACAGTTAAAGACTTTTAATTAATTGTAATTGATGGTTCTCTCCCTTATCTCTCTTTTACTTAATAGATTTGGCAGCCTTCCTAATGCTCCCTCAGGCTCTTCTCTTTGGCTAACACTGATTCATTCTACTTTTTAATTTGTTCGTCTTATTGCATTTGGTCAGCTGCTTTTCTGTTCTTTCACCTTATATATATTATATAATGGGGGAAAAACCACAATCATTCAGATAATTCATGTTTTAAAGATAAGAATCTGATAGTCTAGACAAAACCTAGGTAAGGTAAAGTCCACTTGTATGTTAGCCGTTAAGTAGTTCATAAGCATACTATGATTATCGGGAAGAAATAATAAAATTGTGATAGCTGACATTTAGAAAATGCTTCCTGCATTTCTGTTTTAGGGGCTCGGTCAAGTGCTATTGTTATTTCCAGTTTATGGGAGGGGAAACTGAGGCAGGGAGAGAGTATATCATTGTTAAAATCATATCATCAATAAATGGGGAGCCAGGATTCAAACCCACACTGTCTGGCATCAAAGCCCTCACACTAACCCAATGTGCTTTACAGCCTCCTCTCCATTAAGTCCAGCCAAGATAATCTCTTTCTCTCCTTAAAATGTTATCCTTTTATTGTTAAGGAATCATATGCCAATTAAATTTAGAAGGCAGTAAATACTACATGTCAGGTACATATATAGAGAAGTAGAAATCATATTTCCTGCCCACATATAGCTGGTCTGTCTACCATGAAGCCAAGAAACAAAGATGGAAAAAAAGAGATATCCAGCTTGTTTTAAAAGCCATTGGGTAAAGTGCCAAAGACACCTAACTAATTGCCAAATGAGTAAAATACTTATTGACTTAACTAAGGGTTCAGAGAAGGGATAGGGCACTTGAATTGGCACTAACATGAAAATCTGTTAGTCCAGTTATAGAAAAATGCTGAAATTTGAATTAGGCTATGGCCAAGAGGAAATCGTGGGAGAAATGGAAGAAAAGATGAATGATGGGCAGGGGCAGAGAGGGGCCCTTCCTGCTAGAATCACATCTCAGGTATGGGTACTGTGGCCCAAACTAAACCCAAGGGTCAGATCTGAGGTCTCAGGTAAGATTTGGAACCAGCTTCCCAAAGGTCTTTGTGAGAATAAGGTTTAAAAAAAAAAACAAACAAACCCTTAAGAAGGAGGGACTCAGGCTCCATTGAAATTATTCCAAGACTAGGAAGGTTCATTTCCAGTCTTCATGTCATTTTTTTTTTTAATTTTATTTATTTATTTAATTTTGGCTGTGTTGGGTCTTCGTTTCTGCGCGTGGGCTTTCTCTAGTTGCGGCGAGCCAGGGCCATTCTTCATTGCGGTGCGCAGGCCTCTCACTATTGTGGCCTCTCGTTGCGGAGCACAAGATCCAGACACCATGTCATATTTTCGATGATGTCAAATAAAAAAGTGGAGTTAATCTGTTCCCTTAATCCACAAATTTGTTCAACAAAATTGTGAAAAGCACTAAATCCAATTTGGTTCAAATCTGGCTGTCAGAAGGATAATTGAGGGATGAAACCAAAGAAGACGCCTTTTGGGGCATCCAAATCCTTTCTGTTGTGACGTTTCCAGGAGGAGGAGCATTCTTGCCTTAGGGCAGGGCCAGAGCTTTAGTCCAACAGTGCTGCTGGCCTTCTTAGCCCAGTGGCTGAGCCTTCAGCAGAAGGTCCCAAGTTACCTGAGTGCTTTGGCCAAATCACTTCATCACTCAGAGCCTCAGTTTGCCTCCCTGTCATACAGTGCTACTACACTTTTTTGAGCAGCTGTTGAGACACTAAGAGGACATGATGACAGCAAAGCACAGTGCTAGGAAAGCTAGTACATGCTTAGAAAAGGAAGCATAACAGAAAAGTCCAGGTATATCCAAACACAGGCTCAGTTAAATCCAGGGACATTGGGCGGTCTCTCTCTCTCTCTCTATTTCTCTTTCTCTCTCTCTATTTCTCTCTCTCTCTCTCTCTCTCTCTCTCTCTCTCTCTCCCCATTTGCCTCTGGGCTGGGCCCATTCTCAGGCATGCTGTCCCCACAGTGGAGGCAGCATGGCTTCTGGAGTTCCAGGCTAGATCACATCCTCTGCTTCTCCCCGGAGGAAAAGAAATGCCTCTTCCCTGAGAGCTGTGCTCGAAGTCCTGCATTTGAACCTGGTGGCCCTGGGTTTGGATCGCATACCATTCCTGAGCTACTCCTCGTGGCTGAAGTGATGCAATGCTCACATTGGCCAGACCTGCTCACACACCCATCTCTCTAGCCAGGGATAATCCTAAGCACAGACTGAGGGGTGGGGAGCCGTGGTTCCCCAAGGGAAATCGGGGTACTGTTAGCAGAATGGGGGAAACCAGGGCTAGGAAAAATTTTTTAAATACTTTGTTAAAGTACCAATAACAGCAATTCATTTTCATCACACTCCAGCAGGGTGTAAAGTGCTTTCTCAGCTATCCTACCTCACGTGGATCTGAGCTCTAGACAAGTGATCTTTTTTAACACCCTGGTGCATGGCCAGCTACAGCAGACTTTACTTCTCTTGCCTGTGAGCCCAGGCAAAGTGCACATCAACGGAGATGAAATGAAGAAGCCGAAAGGTCAGGGCTTTGGGGTAAAACAGATGTGGTCCAAACCCTGCCTCTCCACTCCCACCTCCGCACTGTGCCCTCAGACAGGTCACTCCATCCTTCTGAGCTGCCCATAAAGTGGGGTTTGTCTACATATCTCCAGGGCCTATTTAGAGGATTAAGTAATAACAGCCAACTTTTAATTAGTGTTTACTATGCTCCAGGCACAATTCTAGATGCTTTATGGGCAGCACCTACCTTATTTAATCATCACAACAAATCTATGCATCAGGTACTATCAGTGTCTTCACTGCACACGTCAGGTAGCTGGAACACGGGGTACATAACTCTTCCAGGGTCACACAGTAAGTGGTGGAGCCAGGACGCAAACTCAGACAAGCAAATTCCGGGGCCACGTGCTGAAACCCCACCCTATGCTCCTTCCGGATTAGATGAGGTAATGCGCATGCAAGAGCTATGTAAACTGTAACACGTTGTATAAATGTCACTTGCCATTACTTCTTGCCTCCCGCCCTGGTCATTAAGGCCACGAGGGACCTCATGAATCTACCGTTCAGATATTTTCTCACAGTGCTAGACCTCGTCTCTGAGCTGCACGTCCTCCCAGCCTGCCTTTTGACTCTGAGGCTACCCATCGAGATCCATCTGATTCGTTTCATTCTCCAGTCTCAGCAAAGTCGCTTTTTGCACACAGGCATTCATTTCCTCCACAACTCTTAATGACCACAACGATGAGCTGCAGCCGTACTGGACAGAACAAGAACCAATATGGTCTCTGCCCACATGGAGCTCCCAGTATGGTGGAGCAGTCACAGAAAATGGGGCCAGGGGAAGAGATTCAGCTTCACGGATAAATTGGACATAATATTAGAACCTGGCTGTCAGGGTGGTGGCAAGATATACGCGAGAGGAATCAGGCAAGAAGGGTACCCAGCACAGTCAGAGCTGAACACACTTAGCTGTTGTCACACAATGAATTCTACTGCCTCACTCCCTCTGACACAGAGCTTAGGACTCACTCAGTACAACTTACTTGTTCCCCTCTCTAGACATCCTTTGTTATTCTTGGTTTCTGCTTTATTTCTCATATCAAAACACATACTCATTAGCAGAAATTCAGAAAAAGTAAAACAAATGTACATTTTTTAAAAATAACAGGCGTATAGAGAGAGAAAGCAGATTGGTGGTTTCCAGGGGCCGGTGGGAGGAGGGAATTGGGAGTGAATGCTTAATAGGCACAGGGTTTCCACTTGGGGTGATGAAAAAGTTACGGAATTAGACAGTGGTGATGGTTGCACAACATTGTAAGTGTACTTAATGTCACTGTATTGGACACTTTAAAATGGTGAAAATGGTCAATTTTATGTTCCGTGTATTTGCCACAACAACAACAAAAAAATGCTGGAGAGCATAACCTCACTACCCAGAGTCAGCCAAAGCAATGTTTTGTGGGTTTCCCTCCACCTTTTTTTCAATGCCTATTTTTAAATAGTTAAAGTCATACTGCAAGTATAATTCTGTATCCTCCTTTTTAAATCCAGCCATATGTCATCAGCGTTATTCCCATGTCCTGCATAACATTGTTGGGCATTTAGGGAGTTCTTTTCTTCAAAGAACTATTCACTATTATTAACAAATGCACTCAGAAAATGAAAGGAAAGCCATAGATGGGGAGAAATTATTCACAATACTATACCTGACAAAAGACTTACATCCAAAATATATAAAGAACGACAAATCAGTACGAAAAATATAAACCACCCATTTTTTTTAATGTGCCATAGGTTTGAAAAGACACTTCAAAAAGAAGATTTATGAACGGACAATAAGCATGAGGAAGGTGCTCAACATCACTGCTCATCAGAGACGTGTATTAAAATCACAGTGAGACACCAGGGGGATATCCCACGTTGGAGAGGAGGGGAGGGAGCTGCAAATCTCATACACTGCTGATATAATATTATGCAAACCACTTTGGAAATCAGTTTGGCAGTTTATTATAAATACACATATAATACACTGTGCCCTAATGATTCCATTCTAAGTATTTACCCAAGAGGATGAAATGAATGAGGCCAAACACACACAAAACCACAAACACAAAAACAAAAAGAAAACCTTGCACAAAAATGTGCATAGCAGGCTTTATTCATAAAAGATAGCAACTGGAAATAACTCAAATGCCCATAAATAAATTGTGATTATATTCATACAGCAGAATACTATTCATAAATAAAAGAATGAACTACTGATACATAGAACAGCATGGGTGAGTCTCAGAAACATTATCTTGCTTGAGATAAACAAGATATAAGACTATATATTGTCGGATTCCATGAATAACTAGACTATGGTGATAGAGATCAGGTTGGTATCTCGGGCAAGGTGTACAAGGAAACCTGCTGGAGTGTTGGGAATAATCTATATCTTAATATGAGGTGGTGGTTACATGGGTGTTTGCATTTGTTGCAATTCATCGAACCGTATACTTCAAATCTATTTTATTGTATATAACTTATGCCTCAATAACATTAAAAATAATAAAATTATATGCCAACTCTATGACTCAACAATTTCATTCCTAGATGTTTACCCAAGAAAAGAGCATGTACTCACAAAAAGTCTTGTATAAAAATATTCATTGCAGGGCTTCCCTGGTGGCGCAGTGGTTGGGAGTCCACCTGCCGATGCAGGGGACACGGGTTCGTGCCCCGGTCCGGGAGGATCCCACGTGCCGCGGAGCGGCTGGGCCCGTGAGCCATGGCCGCTGAGCCTGCGCGTCCGGAGCCTGTGCTCCGCAACGGGAGAGGCCACAGCAGTGAGAGGCCCGCGTACCGCAAAAAAAAAAAAAAAAATTCATTGCAACTTTATCCATAAGAGCCAAAAACTGTAAATGGATTAAATATTCCAATTAAAACAGAAAGATGATTAATCTCAATTTTTTTAAATGCATGTTGCTTTCAAGAGACACAAATATAAGGACCCAGAAAGGTGGAAAATAAAAGGATGAGAAAACGTATCTATAAAAATACTAAAAAAATAAATAGGTATATTAAAAAGCAGGTATAGGTCTACTAATATCAGATCAAATAGACATTAAGACCGGAAGTATTATTAGACATAAAGAATAACAATTCATAATTATAGAGGGGTCAATTCAACAGGAACGTGTAACAATCCTAAATTCAAATGAGTTTAGTAATGGAGCCTCAAACACAGTAAGAATTAAAAGGAGAAAAAACCACATCCATAATCATAGCACAATGTTTAGAAACATGTCTCTCAGTAACTGATAATACAGATATAAAATTAATATAGATATATTAAGATTTAGTGACATGAATAACAAATTTGATCAGACCCAAACCTATTCAGTCACCTAGTTTATGGCAAACATACCACTTACCGTGTAGCAGGGGCAAACTCTCTTGCTAATAAATGGTGCTAGATAAACTGCACAAACTTATGGAAAATATGGACCTTGACTCTGACCTCATACCACACCCAAGATTCTATTTCAGGTGAATCACGGACCTACGTATGAAAAGTAAAACAATAAAGCTTCTAGAATAAAACATGGGTATATATTTATGGCTATGGATAGACAAAGATTTATTCAACAAAACATAAACACTAAACATAAAGGAAAAGATTAGTAAATTAGACTATTTTAAAATTAAGAAATACTGTTCATCAAAAGACATCATTTGAAGATTAAATGAACAAACAGAAGGGGAGAAGATATTTGCAATGCATGTCTCCTACAAAGAACCTGTATACTGAATATATAAAGAACTTCTACAAATCAATAAGAAAAAGACAGACACCACCCCCCTCCCCATGGGAAAAACATTGAACAGGCACTTCACAAAAGGGCATACCCAAGGGGCCAATTAGTTATTCATGAAAACCTAATTAAAACCACAATGAGATACCATCACCTAAAATCAGAATGTTTACATTTTTTTTAAACTGATGCCAAGTGTTGCCAAGAGCTCCTGGCGCTCTCACATACTTCTGAGTGTAAATTCGTACAACTGCTTTGGAAAACTGTTAGCAGGACCTAGTGAAGCTAAACGTACACATGTTTTATGAACCCAAAATTCAACTCCAAACGTAGACTCTCAGAAGTATGTGTGTGTGTGTGTGTGTGTGTGTATGTGTGTGTGTGTGTATGTGTGTGTGTGTGTATGTGTGTGTGTGTGTATGTGTGTGTGTGTGTATGTGTGTGTGTGTGTATGTGTGTGTGTGTGTATGTGTGTGTGTGTGTATGTGTGTGTGTGTGTGTGTGTGTGTGCAGGTGTGTGTGTATCGAAAGTCACGTCCCAAAATAACATAGCAACATTATTTTTAATACTCAGAAACTAGAAACCATTCAAGGGTTCATCAGTGGTAGAATGGATAAATAGTTTTCCATTCATACAATGCAATACTATCCAGCAGTGAAAAAGAACAAATCAATACACGCAAGACCATGAATAAGTCTCACAGATATAATGTGACTGAAAGTCAGATACGGTTCTCTGTGACCCATTCACATGAACTTCAGAATCAGGCGAAACTAATCTATAGTGATACAAGTCAGAATATAGGTTTCTTTTAGAGGGTAATGATCACGAGACAGTACAAAAGAGACTCTTGGGATGTTGGTGAAATTCTATATCTTGATCTGGATGGTGGGTACCTACATATATTCACTTTGTAAAAATCCATCAGGCTCTTCACTTAAGGTTCATGCATGAAGCTATATCACATTATCCTTCAGTCTAAGTTTAGCAAAACATAGTAATATGAAGAGTACTAAAGTTTACAATACCTATTGCCAAATTACTTTTGAGTAACTTTGTACCAATTCCCACCAGCCTTGTTGTGTCCCTACCAAAGCCTCCCAAATATTGAGCATTATAATCTTCAGAGAACATTCTTTAGCTTCATTCTAACTTGACTTTATCCAACAAGTCAGCAAATAGTTACCACAGCTCAAGCTACAATGAATCCAGATCAAACTGTTTCACTTTCTATCTCTCTACTCCCTCCTCACCCCCACCAACGCAGTAGGAAAGGATGGGAAGGGAGGAACTTGAGCAAGATATGATAGGGAGTAAATCATTCCTCGGTGTCTGCGGGGGATTGGTTCCAGGACACCCCTGCAGATACTAAAATCCAAGGATGCTCCAAGTCCCTTACAATATAAAATGATATAGTATAGTTGGCCCACCGTATCCGTGGATGCAGAACGTGCGGATATTGGAGGGCTGACGGTATCAACAGGACTTACCATGGAGTGTGCCTGCATGGTGCTCAAATCCCTTCCCAAAAGCAGCCTTTAGAGAAATTGGTGATGGGGGCTCCTAAAGACAGGTGGCCTGGAGGAAAGAGTCTGGGACAGGAGTCAGGGGGTCTTGGTTCTTAGCCCAGCTCTCCCACTAGTTCATGGGGACCCTGGGCAGCCCTTTCCCCCTCTGGGTATCTGTTTCCTCAATTGTAAATAAACAGTTAGATTAGTGGGTCTCTGAGCACTTTTCCAGTTAGAATTGGCTATGATTCTGTGAGTCTACATAACACTGTTTTAAGTGCTCTGTGAGGCACCTATGGGTACATTTATGTATGAGCTGAACACTGTATTCACCAGAATTCTCATTAGGAAGAGAAATGTATTTGTTAGGGGATGTGAGGATGTGAGCCTCCATGGGCACCCAAGTGTGCAAGGCAGGGGTTCTCCTGTAGGAGGAAAGGGGATAACTTTGCTTATATCTCCAGAAGGAAGAGGAAAGAGAAGCCCTGATAGACCCACAAGACGCTGGAAGGCTCTGTGTGTCTATAAAGCAACTGTTTCCCATAGCCTCGCCAATCGTCAGTAACATCGCTAAATGCATGACATGCTTGGAGGCAGATTTTCTTGTGAAAACTGGTGAAAGGCTTGAGCTCCCTGCACAGATCCACATGGGCCAGTCCCAAGGCAGCACACGCAAATGCAGGGGCCAGGAGCGAGAGGGAAGCGTGGAAACATTCTGCACAGGGACTGGCATATCAGGGAGCATGCACTCAGCTTACACACCCAGGGCAGGCAACGGGGTTTTCAGTTTCGTGGAACCCAGCCTCCAGGGTGCAGGAGAGCCTTAGCTGACAAATACCTCGCATCTTCTATGTGGAAGACTGCTATCCACTGCCCTCAACCTGCATGAAATAACCTTGGGGGACAGACAGGGCTCTTCCCTCCTTTCTAACTGGAGTCCCTGTTCTGGGGCTGGGACTGTCTCGCAGCAGCTGCCTCACTGATACCCTCACCCCTAGCGCCCTCTTGTTCCAGGGCACCCTCACCTGGGTTGGGCGAGTACCCATGGTTGGCAGTGGGTGCTCTGCAAACACGGTCCTCGCTACCCGCCGCACAGGCTTTGCACGCGGGAAACCATTTCCCCCCCTCCCTTGATTGAAAACAAGGTTGAATTCATAATTTTACAATTTTTCAAAACTGCCTAACTCCGAGGGGGAAAAGGGAGTTTTCAGTAACCCCTAGCCGGTAGCCAAGGATTAGCAAGGAAAATACTGCTCCCCACTTTCTAACTGATGCGTCTGCCAAGGGCCCCAGGTATGTCGGCTCCTGAACACGTGCCTTTGGGGAATCAGTCTCAGGAAACATATCCTCCGAGGCCATGTGCGCTTCCTGTCGCCCGCAGGGCTCCCGAGACCCGCTAGACGCTAATTTTCTCAATACAAAACCATTCCTTTTTTTGAAATGAAAAATGACTTGTTAAACCCCTCTCGGGTCCCCTTTTTTTCTCTCCTCCCAGAGAAACACATTAAAGTAAACAAACTTGAGATGTAAAATGAAAACAGGGGCCCCCGTAGCACCTGCAGGGTTTTACCAGCTCACATTACAAAGCTCTGTCTGAAGTGGCCCGAGAACTGTTTCCATTACAAATAGCCAGTTCTCTTGAAAGTAAGGCAAAAGCCAAATTAGTCAGATTACATCAGGATATATTTTCCTGTAGCATAAGTTCTTTGGAAACACCTGCCTGACATATTTCAGACGTGTGCCGAGGCGAGCCGGGCCCTCGGTGGTTTCCAGGGCTCGTCAGAGTCTCAACAAAAAAGGGTGTTTGGGTTTCACTAAGTAAAACTGGGTGAGATGCCTGTGTGGAATCTGAGTTGCTACAGACTGACTTTCTGGCACCTTTGAAGAGACAAGTTTTAACCAGCTCTGTCCCTGCAGCACTTGGCAGTGTCAAGAGGGTCCTGGAACATAGGCAACTTGCGTCCGAACCTCCGTTGGGTGCAGGGGGAGACACATGGGGGTTACGTGGTCAGGGAGGCTTGAAGGGCCCGGCTGGAGTAGGAGTGTGTCCTCACTCTCTGGGAAATGCTAAAGTTAGAGAAGAGAGCAGAGCCCACAGCCAGGCGGGGAGCTGAATGGAGCAGACAGATGAAGGCAGGTGATGCTCTAGGTCACCCCAACCCTCTTATCTTTCCCCAAAACCCTAATTGACATTCTGCCCTTGACAACCCTCTCCCGCTGTAGACTTATTTATTATTTCAGTAACTAATATGAATAATTTACTTTTCCAAATGATCTGCGTTGCTCAGAAAGTGCCTGTTCAAGTGAGTTGAATAAAATTATGGTAAATCCACAATGTGGAATATTACATAACCATTCCAGTGAGTCAGGGTGAATGACGGGGATTCTTGTGGAAAGAACTCCAAGGTGTACTAAGTGAAAAAAATCAAGTTGTAAAACAATAGAGATAAGATGATCCCATTTATTTAAAAGGGGACTTGGCGGGGTGGGGGCAAAGGCATACACATGAAATACACACGTGCCAGAAAATGCATAGAAAGTGGACCAGGAGAAGAGACAGTATAAACTATTAACAGTGACCACCACTGGGGAGGGAATGGGGATGGGGGAGGGAGAGATGAGGGGGCTTTCATTCAGAATATGCTTGAAATGGTTACGATGAGAACGGAGTCATGTATTACTTGTATAAAGAGGATGTCCTTAATAAAATAATACAAAAAGTACACATACACACTACTATATATAAAATAGATAACCAACAAGGACCTACTGTATAGCACAGGGAATTCTACTCAATATTCTGTAATGGCCTATATGGGAAAAGAAGCTGAGAAAGAGTGGATATGTGTATATGTATAACTGAATCACTTTGCTGTATACCTGAAACTAACACGACATTGTAAATCAACTATACTCCAATTTAAAAAATACAAAAAGTGTGTGTCGGGGGGCAGTGCCTCAGCATTCCCGTTGAGCTCCTAAATCCCGAAAGCTGAAGAATTCACATCTCCAAGTGTGTGATGGGCCCGGGGCATTGCTGGATTTTCTTACCCCCTGGCTGGGTCAAACACTGGCCAGCGATGCACTTGGGAAGCACACAGTCGTGGAAACTGTTCATCAGCAGTGAGAGTGTATCTAACAGCACAGTGAGGATAAAAGTGCTAAGATCCACCATCCTGGATTGACACCCTGACTCAGCCACTTACAAGCAACAGGACTTAGGACACCTTCCTTAACCCCTCTCTGTGCCTCATTTCCTTAGCCATAAAATGGGGGGGAGGGGCTTCCCTGGTGGCGCAGTGGTTGAGAGTCCGCCTGCCGATGCAGGGGACACGGGTTCGTGCCCTGGTTTGGGAAGATCCCACATGCCGCGGAGCAGCTGGGCCCGTGAGCCATGGCCGCTGAGCCTGCGCGTCCGGAGCCTGTGCTCCGCAACGGGAGAGGTCACAGCAGTGAGAGGCCCGCGTACCGCAAAAAAAAAAAAAAAAAAAAAAATGGGGGGGAGAATAGATAAAGTGGTCTGATAAAGTGGTCATGGGGATTAGAATAGGTAAATCAAGTGACAGCACTTAGCACAGGGCTTGGAGCACTGTGAACACTCTAAAATGTGAGTTCTTATCGAGATTGGACACATCATAAAGTTTCTTCTTACATTTATATGTTCTAAATGAGTACCTGATGGGGTCCAATTCAACGGATAAACATTTCCCCTTAAGATAAGGATATGGGTACTGCCACTGTCAGACTAGGACCACTCAAGCACTAGGACCACTCAAGTGTGAAGGGTGTAGGACTGGGTCCTTTCACACCCATCAGAGAGCTCTTTACTCTGTCGGGAGAGACCCAAGATATGTAGACACAAAACTCCAGCGTGCCTCAGGTGAGGTATTCCAACAGGTCATCCAGAGGGCCAAGAGCAGACAGCAAAGCCAGAGGAAGGCACCGAGCACAACTCCAAAGGCCAGGAGAGCAAATCATCTGTCACCTGGGCGCCGGGACCTCGAGGTTTGCAGAGGAGCATAGGGAGGGGAGGGGGGGGGGCTCCACCCCAGCCGCAGCACCTTGCCAGGGCACACCAGCTGTGTGAAAAGACCAGGGTGGAACTAAACAGCCAGAGTTTAAACTTAAAGCCAGGAAATTACTGACCTGGAGAGCAACCGTAGACGGTCATCAGACACAATGCGTGTCGGCTCCAACCTGCCTCCTCTTCCAACCAGCAGGAAACTGAACTGTGCAAACTGAAATCAGCCCCCTGGACTCCTTTGTCTCCCACATCCCAGCCCAGATTGTCAGCACAATTCCGCCTGGTAGAGTTTTTATGACTGGTGATGATGTAAGGAGTCAGAGAAAACACAGCTGGTCTGGCGCGCAGTTTACAAAGAGGGCGCGGGGAGAAAGTGTGCCTGTCCCCAGACGCCAGCCTTACAGCTGCTCAGGCCCCCCCACAAGGCTGAGGGTCTCCACCACCTCTCATGGAAGGAAACACATGGCTCAGACCAGTGAGACACTGCTTTCATTTTTAAAAAAATCAGATGTAGGCATTTTAAAAGCACTGCGATGTCTGGGGTTCTCCTTCCCTGCCCCCATCATCAGTGAGTTCTCATTCTCGCTAACTTGACCCATTAAATACCAGTCTCAAATGCATTGCTTTCTCGGCATCCTCAGTACCATTTCCTGGGTTGGGCCTCATGGTCTCTCCCTCGGAGTCTATAACCACCTTCTAACTATTCTTCCTGCCTTCAGTCTTGGTTCCTCCAATCCAGTCTCCACCCAGTAGCCAGAGGGACTTTCTCAAACACAAATCATATCAGTCTCTCTCCTGTTTAAAACCTTCAATGGCTCCCTATTGCTTCCAGAATAAAGCCTAAATTCCTTTGCTGGTGCAGTCCATTCTTGTTATTCACAGAAGTCCTATTCTATACTCACCACCAACAGTGGATTCGCAAACATGGAACCATTGCTCTTAGGGAAAATACAGAGTTAGGGTCCTGTGAGCCTTTTGTTGTTGTTAACCAATCAATAAATACCCTTGTCATATGTGTCTTTCTGTTTAATTTTAATATATATTTAACATATATTGCTGATTCGTTAACATTGAACTCATGGCCAAAAGGACTGTAACTCATGCCTCAGCGAAGCTTTTCCAATGCAAGTATTTTCTGCATAAGGCACAGGATGTGATCATCCTTCTTGAGGTTAGGAAAAGTAGACAGCACTACAGCACTATGCTTGGGGGCCATTTGAAACAGCGAAATCACCATCAAAAAGCACAGAAATGGGACTTCCCTGGTGGTGCAGTGGTTAAGAATCTGCCTGCCAATGCAGGGGACACGGGTTCGAGCCCTGGTCTGGGAAGATCCCACATGCTGTGGAGCAACTAAGCCCGTGCGCCACAACTACTGAGCCTGTGCCCTAGAGCCCGTGAGCCAC